>NC_142806.1:35309363-35535247 GCF_049724085.1 Artemia sp. Qi Xiang Cuo
ATGTTGAGCTATTTTGTTCAGCATTGTTGAAAAGCCCAATAACTAAGCCTTTGGAGATAACATGACCCCCCCCCCACACCTCCTGGGGAAAGGTCTTTAAGTTATAAAATTTGCCCATAGTTCACGTATAGTATTTGTTATTCAGAATTATGCATACATTTTTTTGGTGGGGGAAGGTGAACTTTTGCTGGGGGGATTTTCCACAGGGAGAATTTTCCATGAAGAGAGAAGTTTCCAGGTTGCGTACTTTTCAGGGGAAATTTTTCACTTGTGGAATTTGCCACAATTCTATACGAAATTTGTTTCTATGTCTTGTTTTCTCTTTACCGACTCAATTTTACGCGTGGAGATGTTTAGGGTAATTGTCCGAGTAAATGTTCACCAGGATTGAACTGTCTTGATAATATTTCAATGGAGGGGGGATTTTCCCGTGGAGGTAGAGCCAGATTTTCATAATTAAAAAAACAATCGGAAATTAAATGGAAAAAAACAAGATTTTTCAACTGAAAGTAAGGAGCAACATTAAAACTTAGGACGAACAGATATTGCTATCAAACAATTCAAGGTAACGAACTGTAAGTAAGGAGGAACCCGGCTCAATAGTGACCAAAACTCTAAAAAACATAATTTTTATACCAATAGATGTATCAAAAGAATCAACTTTTTATGCTGATTTCAAATATATAAATTTCATTAATTTTAGCATTACCTATCAAAAGTTACGAGTCTGAGAAAATTTTCCTGATTTTCGATAAAAGGGGGAAACACCCCCTAAAGTCAAGTGATCTTAATGAAAATCACACCGTCAGATTCAGCATATCAGAGAACCCTACTGTATAGGTTTCAAGCTCTTATATGCAAAAATGTGGATTTTTTTATTTTTTCCAGAAAAAAGATCACAGACGCGTGTTTGTTTGTTTGTTTGTTTTACTTTCCCCAGAGGTGATCGTATCGATCCAATGGTCCTAGAATATCGGGAGAGGGTTCATTCGAACGGAAACTAAAAGTTCTAGTGCCCTTTTTAAGTGACCAAAAAATTGGAAGGCAACTAAACCCCCTCCCCTGCCCCTTTTTTCCCCAAAATCGTCCGACAAAAAGTTTGAGATAGCCATTTGGATCATCATAGTTGAAAGGGCAAATAACTATGCCTTTGGGTACAACATGACCTCTCCCCCCACAGCCCCAGAGGAATGACCTTTAAGTTACAAAATATGCCCATTGTTTGCGCATAGTATTTGTTATTGGGATGTAGGCATACATTTTCGAGTGGGGTGGGGGGAGGAAAAATTTTCTGCTGTTTTTTTCTATGGGGGAACTTTCCATAGGGAGGGTAGTTTCCAGGGAGTGAACTTGTCAGGGGAAATTTTACACTGGGGGAATTTTCCAGAATTCTTATACAAAATTCTTTTTATATGTCTTGCTTTCTCTTTAGCTTCTCAATTTTACGCGCAGAATGGTTAGGAGCTAATGTCCGAGGTAAACTTTTCACCGGGATTGAATTATATAGGGGATATTTCCGCCGGTGGGGGGTTCTCCATTGAGGTAGGGCCAGATTTCCTGGCATTATTTAAAAAACGATCATAAATTAAATAAAGAAACAATTTTTTTTTTCAGCTGAAAGTAAGGAGGAACATTAAAACTTAAAACTAACAGAAACTATTATGTATATAAAGGGGATTATCCCCTCCTCAACACCTCGTTCTTTACGCTAAAGTTTGAATTTTGTCCCAATTCTTTAATAATGACTCATGAAACAAAAGGACAGTTTAATTAGAACAATAAGACGCTTTTTTAAAGTACTAAAAACCTTTAGCGTAAAGAGCGAGGTGTTGAGGAGTAGGTAATTCCCAGGGGCAGCCCCCTTTATATACGTAATATTTTCTGTTCATTTTAAGTTTTAATGTTGCTCCTTACTTTCAGTTGAACAAAACTTGTTTTTTATTTAGTGTATATGAGGGGTGTTTGCCCCACCTTGCTCTTAACACTTTAATCTTTAAAGGTTCAATTTTGTTTCAATTCCTTAAGAACGACTCCTGAAATACAAGGGTCATTTAATTAGAACAATAAGAAGGTTTTTTAAAAGTACTAAAAAACTTTAGCGTGAAGAGCGAGGTGTGGAGGAGGGGGTGGCACCCTTCATATACAAAATAATATCTGTTCGTTTTAAGTTTTAATGGTGCTCCTTACTATCAGTTGAAAAAACTAGTTTTTTTATTTAATTCCTAAAAGAAGTCTTTCAACGAAATTTAAAGTGAGTATAAATCAAGGCATATTTATTGTTCATATTTAAAACAAACAGAAATTATCAAAAACAGGAGTAGGACTAACACCCCTGAAGCCTTATAAGGCCCAGAGCGCCATTTGCGCTTTACTGTCATACGGCACAAATATCGTCTTTCGATTGACTCAGGACAACCTTTGACTATTTTGAACAACATGGCTGTCTCGAAGCTTCGGTCATATGTGCTTGGGATTATAAAGATGGGTAGAAAAAAAGGGCAACGGAGGGGGGCTGGTTACCCTAAAATCATGTTTGATGCTTAAAAAGGGCTAAGTTAGATCTGTTCTCTTCTATGCAGTGTAGACTTGGCCACTGAAGGTGCTTCATCTCCATGGTATGGAAATCTTTGACCACCGCTATCTACGAAAAGTCCTGAGGATTCGATACTCCGAAAAAATCTCAAATGCTGATGTGCATCACCGCTGTGTAACATTCAGACCATAGCCACGATTTTCAAACAGAGAAGACTGCGTTGGATTGACCGTTTTCTGAGAAGACCCAATGACCACATCATCAAGCAAGTGCTTCTATCTGCTCCTTTGTCAGAGTGGCACAAACGTCCTGACGGTCAATTGAACAATTGGTGGGCACCTTCCAAAAATGATATCAATACCATTGGTTGATCACGGAAGTTGGGCAGAAAGTGAGAGAGCTGCTGGCTCAGGTTTTCTGAAGAGCTGGCAAAAAATCGCGACAAATGGGAGTTAACCATACGGAGTCTTCTAGATGCCGGGTGAGGTGTTCACCTCTGGTCCCACAGCAAGTACAAGTAAGTAAGTAATATCAGATCACAAGTTAATAATAACAACAATAAAAATTAATCTCCAAGTGTGCCGTAGACCGTTAAGCTTTCAGCCACAGTTTGATTCATCAAAGCTGGCACATGAAAGTATAAAGCTAAGTTTCGTCACTGAATTGATTTGAAGCTATTGGATCCAAGAAGAAAACTACCAAGAACATATCTAACAATCCATTAAAATAAACTATCATGAAGCAGCACATTCAATGCTTGGAATCACAAAAATCCCCATAGAGCGATTGTCCGACAGAAGGTGGACACTGATCAGCCAACTAAAAAAAAAATTAAAGAAAGCTTTACTGTCTTCCCACTGTAGCCTACATCCCAAGCAATCTACAAGAGCCAAAAATGCAAAACCTTTGACAAGAGGTGTGGAAAAAAAACACTAGAGTCCATATGTGTCAGTACTCAGACTGAAAGAGTTTTAAATGAAAGAAACTACAAAAAGAAGAGCCAGCCACACCTTATATAAGATAAGGAAATAAATTGTCGACGAGAAATTAAATCCGGAAAGACGACCAAGGGAAGAATCTGGAAATCCAGTATGGGCACGGCACATTGAAAAAGTTTTTATCATTTACCACCAACTAAAAAACATAAGACCCTGAGTTGGACCACTGGTCGCGCTACGTTAGTTCTAATCCTCCTACATTTGAAGAAATCCTCGACGCCTCCAATAAAACGAAGAGCAATAAAGAACCCGGTGAAGATAGAATTACAGATCAAATTATCAAAGGTTCTGTGGCTTCTTTGAGGTCCAAATAAGCTGTTCTCTTTGCAAATGTGTGGTCCTCGAAGAAGGTTCCTTTGGATTAAATATGCAGCATGATGATTTGACTCTTCAAAAAAGTTGATGCATGTGTGTACGAATATCGGTGACAGATAAGCCTAATCTCTATACCTGTGAAGCTACTTGCTCACATTTTTCTCAAACGTATCCAATCGAAATGGTGTGACACACTCAGAAGCGAAAAACACGGCTTCAGACCTAGTCACTCCAACACAGACCTTATATTTAGCGTCTGAAGACTCACTGAAGATTCCTGTGAACGGGGATCTTCAAGTTCAAGTTGAACATGATATCCATCGACTTAGAAAAATAATTTGACTCTCTCCACAGAAAAAGCTTTTGGAAGATGCTTTCCCATTATGGTATCCCACCAAAGATCATATGAATAATCTCCACCATGTATCTGTACACTGATGCTTTTCTCCATACATCTGATGGCCTAACACGACATCTCAAGATCCTCTCAGTAGTTAAGCAACGCTGTGTCTTATCCCGTTGCTGTTTAACCTAGAAATCGCTGATGATATTTGATGATCGCTGATGATAATGCATTGAGGGTATCACTATACTCAAGGACTGCAAGGAACAACCGCTCTTTGACTAAATCAGAACGAAGGAGATCGCACTGGGCTCACAATCGCTGCAAACAAAACTAAATGGATTATGACTTCAAATGCACAACTTCAGATCAAATGCAGTGATCGCGAGTAAGAACAAGTGGTCCAATTTAAATATCTGGTAAGCATAATTAAAAACTCTGGCTCGTTTCAGAAAGAAGTAGCGTCCCGTATAGGTTAAGCAAGTACAGCATTTAATAGGATGAAAAAAATCTGCCGATGAAACGTCTTTTCACTGTGTGTCAAGCTTAAAATCTACAATACCAATGTTCTGTCAAATCTGACGTGCGGTATATTACTGGAGAACAAGAGTGTCAGATTATATGCCTTGGGGGCATATAAGTTCTTTTTATAGAAAGCGCGGTCGTAGAAACTTTAAAAGGAGGTCATTCGATAGCAAATTGAAAGGGCTAGTGCCTATTTAATAGTCGAAAGAGATTGAAGGGCAACTAACCCTTTGAAAATACCTCTTTCTGAAGAATTTGAAACATACACTGGACAGATTGGATCAAAAACGTTGAAATTCAAAAAATGACCAACCAAACTCTTATTACGAATATATTGGCTAACGTCAATGGTAATATCTAGGCCATGTCATAAGAATGGGAGACCTTAGAATCCCCAAGGCCACCTTCCAGTGGCAACCTCTATAATCAAGAAGGAGTAGTCGTCCCATAACACCCCACTCTGCGCATATCAGTCAGATTTCTGCTCACTTAGCATGTTTCTGCAACCCAAGCGGGAAAACCTGCTGGAGTCAGCAAGACATCGCGAAGGCTGGAGACTGCTTGTCGATGGCCTAGGCCTCTCTGGAGGCACAGGAGACTTAGAAGTGAGGTCTAATCAAACATACACTCTAGAACAAGGCTAGTTTGCGTACTCCTTACAAAAATAAAAACACATACATATATTAAATCACTACGACTGATTTTACACTTTCACAAAATAGGAGACGAATGAGTTTCAATACCGATTTGTCCTGAATTTCATGGGGTTTAATTTCAGCTTTGACCTGGTTCAGGCATTCCCTGCAGCCTCTTGTGGTAAGATGTGGCAGTACTGAGGTGAGGAAAGCACTTGTTTTCAAAAGTTTCTCTTGTAATGATTAAAGGCTCACATTTAAGGTCAAAGGAAAGTAGAATACGCTTTCTGGATTCTATCGCGCCCCTAGGAATTCCCATACTATTCTACGGGCCCTCTACACCTTTTCAAAGAGAGTCAGTACTCCCTCACACAGTTTGACATAGACATTTTTTTCTTTTTTTTGAAGTTGGCAAGGTATAATGTGGTCTAACATGTTTTGAGAGTATGATCGAAATTATATAACTCAAGCAGACTGTTTTTTTTTTTAAAAGCTACACACAGAGAGAAGACACACACACAGAGACGACACACACACACACACACACAGATAAGACACACACACAGAGACGACACACACAAAGTGACGACTTACACATAGATACGAAACACGCACAGAGACAACACACACAGAGAGACAACTAACATGCAGAAACGACACACACACAGAGATACAATACACCCACAGAGACAAAAACACACAAAGAGAGGACAAAAAAACAGCTAACAAACACACAAAGAGACGACACATGCACAGAGACGACACACACACATAGACGAAACAAACACAGTGACTAAAAACACAGATAGACAAAAAACACAAACATATGACTCACAGACAGAGAGGACAAACACACAGAAACGACACACACAGAAACGACACACACACACAGACACACACACACACACACACACAAACACACACACACACACACACACAGAGCAATAGAGACACACACAGAGACGAGACATACACAGAGACGACACACACACACACATAGGACTAACATACAGAGAGACACAAAAACAGAGACGACACACCCAAAGAGACGACACGCCCACAGATACGAAACACACATAGAGACGACACACACACATAGAGACAGCCCACACACACATACACACACAGACGACATCCACACAGAGAGGACACATACACACACAGACGACACACACAAAGTGACGACTTACACATAGAGACGACACACGCACAGAGACGACAAACACACGGAGACGATACACATAGAGGGACAACACACACACACACATAGAGCCGACTCACACACAGAGAGGACAAACACACAGAGACGACAGACACAAACACACAGAGACGACAGACACAAAGAGACGACTCACACACAGAGAGGTTAAACAGAGACTGAAGCTAGGTTCACTTAGAGTGGCGCGTCACTCTAAGTGAACCTAGATCAAGCCAACTTTTTGGATATCTCTCTCACTATGACTCTGTTTGTGTGTCGTGTCTTGTGGCGCGCCACTCTAAGTGAACCTAGATCAACCCAACTTTTTGGATATCTCTCTCTGTGTTGTGTCTGTGCGTGTGTCATCTCAATGTGGGTGTCATCTCTGTGGGTGTGTCGTCTGTGTTTTTGTGTCTTCTCTGTATGTTTGTCGTCTCTGTGTGCGTGTGTGTCGTCTCTGTGTATGTATCGTCTCTGTGTGTGTTTTGTTTCTGTGTGTGTGTCGTCTCCGTGTCTGTGTTGTTTCTATGCGTGGGTCGTCTCTGTGTGTGTGCATGTCATTTGTGTGTGTTTTTCATCTATGTGTTTGTGTCGTCTCTTTTTGTGTGTCGTCTCTGTTTGTTTGTGTCTGTGGTCTGTGTATGTTTGTCCTCTCTGTTTGTGAGTCGGCTCTATGTGTGTGTGTGTGTTGTCCCTCTATGTGTGTCGTCTCTGTGTGTTTGTCGTCTCTGTGTGTGTGTCGTCTTTATGTCTATGTCGTCACTGTGTCTGTGAGTTATCTCTGTGTGTATTTGGTCTCTGTGTGTGTGTGTGTGTGTGTGTGTGTGTGTCGTTTCTGTGTCTTTGTCCTCTCTGTGTGTGAGTCTTCTCTTTGTGTTTGTCGTCTCTGTGTGTTTGTCCTCTCTGTGTGCAAGTCGACTCTGTGTGCGTGTCGTCTCTGTGCGTGTGTCGTCTCTTTGTGTGTTTCGTATCTGTGTGTGTGTCGTCTCTTTGTTTGTGTGTTGTCTCTGTGTGTTTATCGCCTCTCCGTGTGTGTGTGTCGTTTCTCTTTGTTTGTCATCTCTGTGTGTTTGTCGTCTCTGTGTGTTTGTTGTCTCTATGTGTATGTCGTCTCTTTGAGTGTATTATCTATGTGTGTGTGTCTTCTCTGTGTGTGTGTGTGTGTGTGTCGTCTCTGTGCGTGTGTCTTCTCTCTCTGTGTAGCTTTAAAAAAAACAGTCTGCTTGAGTTATATAATTTCGATCATACTCTCAAAACATGTTAGACCACATTATAACTTGCCAACTTAAAAAAAAAAAATGTCTACGTCAAACTGTGTGAGGGAGTACTGACTCTCTTTGAAAAGGTGTAGAGGGCCCGTAGAATAGTATGGGAATTCCTAGGGGCGCGATAGAATCCAGAAAGCGCATTCTACTAAGGAACACCTAATGTCTAAGCTAATGTAAGGATACATATAATGTCTTGTAATTCCCCCCTCCCCCCCCCCCAATTCAACATTTTAAATACACTTCGGGCTGCTCCAATGCTCTCTCAAAGCTTCAGTTTAATCCCTTACGCATACTTAGTGAATTCCCGTTCAAGAGATATTGGAGGTATGATATTTTTGTGACCTGGATGTATTTAGCGTCTTTAGATTTAGTTCAACCTCCCCGTAAACATCCCCTAAAGCTTTCAGCTTAACACCCTTAGCTATTCCTGAGATATTGCAGATACGTCATTTTGATAGCCCGCCAGAACGTAGTGTCTTCTGAATTGTGTCACTACTTAACAGTGCGTGAAAGATAAGCCTCATAGAGCTTATAATACAAAACATGTTATTTATGCGTTGATCAGAGGCAAAAAATGTTAAGCCCCTCTCCCAACATTTAATTGAATTTCCCTTGCCCCATAGTCCCCTTTCTTTGCTCGAAAGTACCTGAAAGGGTACTTGTATGATACACCCCCTACCGCTCAAGTTTTTCATGCATTGACACAATTTAAACGGGGTTCTTTCGCTAGTTTCTTACAACTTAATATGAGAAAAGACAAAGAGAAATGACAGAATAGATGGAAATTATATGATTTGTTATATGTTTGCACTGTAGGGGGGGAGGGGGGTAAAGCATTCGGACAGTGTGAAGTCAGAAAACAATTCTTAGTTCATAACATCGAAATAATTGTAGCTAACACATTTTGCATGCAGACCCGCTGTACCTTACCCCCTCTTCCCCAACTTGCAAATATTTAACCCAAATTTTTTTCTAAAGTATTATATTTTTATAATAGTTAGGTATATTTTATTAGGATTAACCTAACTTCACTTCTTGAGTGGTAGGGGGTATACCATACGAATACCCCTGAAAGTTTCAACCAAATCCCTCAAGCCCCCTCCCTCAATATCTCAAGATATTGAAGACATGGTATTTCATAACTGGATGCACACAGTATCTTTTAATTTATAGTTGATCCCCCCCACCCGAGTAAAAATTTAAGGTGTTATCGAGCCATTTCCCCTCTCTCTGATACTCTTTTAAAATTTTCAACTCGATCCCTTAAGCATTTCCCAAGGTATTACAAATAATTTGAAAAATCAGGTGCACATCATGTTTGTTGATTTATTTGGGTGCGTGGGTCGTTTCTAGAATTTACACTAGGAAAACCACAGTTTATAGACAGTAAGCTTATCGCAGATAAATTCTGGTCTTCGGTCTCGGTGCGAACAAAAAGCACCTCCCACATGTTTATGCCTTAGCGGATTAGTCTGTTATCGTCAATCACTGAGAAATGGTTACCAAGTGCATTATTCGTAATAGCGGGTTTCCACTTCTTTCGTGTCCAAGAGAAATCTGACTTGTCTACCCGCGAAAAGATCTGATAACGCCTATGTTTCTATCTGCAAAAACGTTCTCTGGAGCAGTCGCACCTCTGTCCGGGTTTTTATAATGGGAGAGATAGAGAATGATCATACTGCTAATTCTATAAACTGTGAGGAAAACAAAGGAATCTTGGCACAGCAAACGATTCGTAAGGGCTCGCATGAAATGCAAATAAGCAGAATCACAGACTTTTGGCTTATTTCCATGCCTTCTACCCTACCCCTCTCACAGAATATGTCTGATCCTTTTGACCTAGACAACGATCCCTGAAAAATTCGAACCAATTGCACAAACATCATCAAACAAAACCCACTCTTCCATTAAAAAACTTATGTTTCGGCAACTTGCATAAATTACAGCCCTCGCTCCAGGGGCTGTAGGGGCTATTTCATCGCCAGGGGTATACTTATTGGACTTTTAGACTATTCTGAACAAAGTGTTTATTTCAAAATTATTTTTGAAATTAACAGATGTCTTAGAGACACCTATCCATGCTGCATTTTTAGAAACACCAAAATTAATTTTTCTAGAAATTATGCATATGGAGCAAAATAATTAAGCAGTAGCTTTCACACGTTGTGTATTTTAGAACTAGCAGTATTGACTGATTGTCAAGATGTAGAGATTAGAGTTGGTTTTAAGAATACAACGTGGTTAGACGCAGTTTTCAAGGAATATGGGATCGTTTGTTTTTTTGTTTCTTTTTATGAAGGAAAAAATTTGTCTTAGACTTACACCATTTTTAAAGCTTTCACGGCTTGACAACTTCAGCACTCAATATATTGCAATGAAAGAAAATTAAAGTGTATTCTCGCTAACCTTTCGTCAACAGAGCCGACCGAAAATTGCGGCAACACTTCATGCTATCCTGGCAACATAAATACAGTGACCTTTTGTTCACTCTAATTGTGAATCCTCTAGACCACACTGAGGAATCCCCATATCTAATGTGTATTAGGTCATATGAGCTAGACAAGGGCACCCACAGGAGAGGACAAGGGCATAACTCCCCTCCCAGAGAGGACCGGTGGCTTTCTTCGGGGTTGGGGTAGGGGGATCGGAACACTTTGGGGTTGGGGTAGAGGACCTCACAACACTGTTCAAATGAAACTTGTGTATTATAACGACCACAGAGTTTCACCCTCAAAACCTCTTCCAAAATCTCTTCAAAAATCATCTTTTAAAATGTCTCTAACTGTTTCGTCGAAATAGTTCCATAACCTGTCTAAAACAGTTTCGCCCAAATAATCCCTATACGTAATTCCGCGTGTTCCCTTTGTTTTTGGCATCTCTGCGCTAATGCATTTCAAATTAATATTAAACTTGATTCCCGCGCTATAACAATTCATCGCTATGATGTTTCTTGGAGAATTGTTTCCATGGTCTTTGGTTATTAATATCCTTTGGAGTTCGACCAAAAGAGTTGTTTCCGAGGCACAGACACTAATGACTTGGATCTATTCCTGGAGAATCGTTTCTAGGCGAAAATTTTTAAAGTCTGATAGATGATGTCATTGGTTGATTGATCTGTCAAGAAAGGGGAACTAATTTGTTGTTTCTAAGGGGAATTATTTATTCACGATAGGTGAATTGAGGTCGACAGCACAGGTGTTCCAAATTCCTGGACGGCATAACATTCGCCTCGAGCGTGCCCAAAACAACAACAACAACAAATGCTGTTTTCCGTTTCTGAACACCAGGACATTTGCCTCGAGCATGTACATGTCTAAATCAACAACAAATGCTGTTTTCTATTTCTGGAAACTCATAACATTTGCTGAGAGTGCGAACTTACAACAACAACAACATTGACCTTGACATTCGCCGAGAGCGTGCACTTACAACAACGACAATATCGACCTTGGAAATTTGGGTCATTGACACACTTTGATTACGCAATCAATTTCTCAGAAATCCATCTCCCCTAGGGACTCTATGCCCATATATGGTGCCCCGTCAGCATTAAAAATGCTGACAGGACCACGTGGTCCTGTCACGAGTCAATAAGGCCCTTCTACTATTTTGATCGGACGATTTTGGGGGAAAAGGGGCGTAGAAGGAGCCTAGTTGCCCTCCAATCTTTTTAGTCGCTTAAGAAGGGCACATGACCAAATAAACAAATAACCACACATTCGTAATCTTTCTTCTGATAAAAAATAAAAAAATTCCATTTTTGCAGATAGGAGTTTGAAACCTCTACAGTAGGATTCTTTGATGCGCAGAATCTGATGGCGTGATTTTCTTTGAGACTCTTCGACTTTTGGGGGGTGTTTCCCCCCTTTCTTGAAAAACGGGCAAATTTTCTCAGGCTCGTAGCCTTTGATGGGTTAAACTAAACTTAATAAAAGTTCTATATTTGGAATCAGCATACTAAACCCATTTCTTTGATATATATATATATATATATATATATATATATATATATATATATATATATATATATATATATATATATATATATATATATATATATATATATATATATATATATATATAAAAAAAAAAAAAAATATATATATATATATATATATATATATATATATATATATATATATATATATATATATATATATATATATGTATATATATTGGTATCAGAATTCCTTTTTTTGGAGTATCGGAAACTATTGAGCCGCGTCGCTCTTTACTTACAGTTCAATACCACGAACTGTTTGACATATATTGTAGTAAAATTTGGTTTTTTAGAGTTTCGGTTGCTACTGAGCTGTGTCGCTCCTTACTTACTGTTCGTTACCACGAACTGTTTTAAAAGCTTTTTTTAATTAATTACTGAAAAAACAATCTAAACAGACTATATGTTTAAAATATATAATGGTACTTATTCCTGGAGGTCTCAGCAATCGTATATTTATTAATCCTAGGCAGCGCAATCGCGCTGCCTATGTAAAGAACGATGTTGGCACAATGTTTTATTATTATTTTTTCCATACCAGGGCACTTCGTATTGAAAGAGTAGTCGTAGGAGCTTCGAAAAGGGCTCATTCGATTGGAAATCGGAATGGATAGTGCCCTTTTTAATAGTCGAAAGTGATTGGAAGGCAACTAGCACCACTCCCACGCCTACTATTTCACCAAACACATTCAATCATAATTTTGATATAGCCATTTTGTTCAACGTAGCTGATTTTCAGATATAAAATATGTTTTCGAGGAGGACACTCCCCCACAGCCCTGAGGGCAAGGGTTGCAAGTTATGCCCTGGGGGCATATAAGATTTTTATAGAAAGCGTTGTTGTAGAAACTTCAGAAAAGGCTCATTCGATTGGAAATTCAAAGAGTTAGTGCCCTTTTTAACAGTCGATAGTGATTGGAGGGCAACTAACCCCCCTCTCACGCTCACCTTTTCCAAAAACACATTCGATCAAAATTTTGAGATAGCCATTTTGTTCAAGTAGTTGTAAGTTCTGGAAACTAGGTCTCTGAGAATGACACCCCCTCCTCCCACAGCCCTCTGGGCAAGGGTTGTAAGTTATGCCCTGGGGGCATATAAGGTTCTTATAAAAAGTGTTGTCGTAGAAACTTCAAAAAGAGCTCATTCGATTGGAAATTGAAATGCCTACTACCCTTTTTAATAGTCAAAAGTGATTTGAGTGCAACTAACCCCCCTTCCACACCCAATATTTCCCCAAACAAATCCAGTCAAAATTTTGAGATAGCCATTTTCCTCAAAACAGTTAAAAGGTCCGGAAAATTATATCTTTGAGCTGGAAACTCCCCCCACAGTCTTTAGGGCAAGGCCTGTAAGTTATGTCCTGGGGGTATATAAGGTTTTAATAGAAAGTGTTGTCATAAAAACTTGAAAAATAGATAAAGAAAGGGGCTTGTCACAGAAAAACAAGTGGGTTTGTGCCGTGACGAAACATGCGCTAGAAATCTTGCCAAGAAACAGGGCTCTCATGGGAATTTTGCCAGAGCTCTAATAGGAATCTTGCCAGGGTTGTTGTGACGTCAGAGGGCTCTCATAGGAAAAAGGATAGGGCTATCATAGAATCATCGGAAGGGGGTACTATTTTCGATTGCATATTCAAAGGGCTACTGCCCTTTTTAATAGTCGAAGTGATTGGAAAGCAACTAACACCCCTTCCACACCCAGCATTTATCCAGACAAATCCAATCAAATTTTTGAGATAGCCCTTTTGCTCACAGTAGTTGAAAGGTCCGGAAACTATATCTTTGAGGATGACGCTCCCCACACAGCCCTCAGGGTAAGGGTTGTAAGTTATGCCCTGGGGGCATATAAGGTTTCTATAGATAGCGATGTTGTAGAAACATCAAAAAGGGCTTATCCGATTGGAAATTAGAAGGGCTTTTGCCCTTTTTAATACTCGAAAGTGATTGGGGGATAACTAACACCCCTCTAACACCCACCATCTTCCAAAACACATCCAGTCAAAATTTCGAGACAGCCATTTTGTTCGAAGTAGTTAAAAATGTTTTTGAGGATGACACTCTCCCCACAGCCCTCAGGGCAAGGGTTGTAAGTTATGCCCAGGGGGCATGTAAGGTTTTTATAGAAAGTGTTGTCGTAGAAACTTCAAAAAGGGCTTATTCAGTTGGAAATCGAAAGGGCTAGTGTCCTTTTTCATAGTCAAAAGTAATTGGAGGATAACTAACACCCCTCTCACATCCACCATATCCCCGAACACATGGAATCAAAATTTTGAGATAGCCATTTTTTTCAAAGTAGTTAAAAAGTCCGGAAATTATGTTTTTGAGGATGACACTCTCTCCACAGCCCTCAGGGCAAGGGTTGTAAGTTATGCCCTGGGGGCATATCAGTTTTTTTATAGAAAGAGTTGTCGTAGAAACTTTAAAAAGGGCTTACTTCATTTGAAATTGAAAGGGCTAGTGTCCTTTTTAATAGTCGGAAGTGATTAGAGGGCAAGTAACTACCCTCTCGCGCCCACCATCTCCCCAAACACATCCAATCAAAATTTTGAGATAGCCAATTTGTTGACTGTAGTTGAAAGGTCTGGAAATTATGTATTTGAGGATGACATTCCCCCCACAACCCTCAGGGCAAGGATTGCATGTTTTGTCCTGGGGGCATTTAAGGGTTTTGTAGAGAGCGCTGTCGTAGAAAATTCAAAAATGGCTCATTCAGTTGGAAATTGAAACCTTGCCCCCAGGGCAAGGTTTGTAAGTTATGCCCTGGGGGCATATAAGGTTCTTATAGAAAGCTTTGTCGTAGAAACTTCAAAAAGGTCTCATTCTACTAGAAATTGAAAGGGCTAGTGCCCTTTTTAATAGTCGGAAGTGATTGGAGGGTAACTAACCACCCTCTCACGCCCACCATTTCCCCAAACACATCCAATCAAAATTTTGAGATAGCAATTTTTTTCAACGTAGTTGAAAGTTCTGTAAATTATATCTTTGAGGATGAAAACCCCCCCCCTCCCAGCCCTCAGGGCAAGGGTTGTAAGTTATGCCCTGGGAACATATAAGGTTTTTATAGAAAGCGTTGTCGTAGAAACTTTAAAAAGGGCTTACTTGATTTGAAATTGAAAGGGCTAGTGTCCTTTTTAATAGTCGACAGTGATTAGAGGACAAGTAACTACCCTCTCACGCTCACCATTTCTCCAAACACATCCAATCAAAATTTTGAGATAGCCAATTTGTTGAATGTAGTTGAAAGGTCTGGAAATTATGTCTTTGAGGATGACATTCCCCCCACAACCCTCAGGGCAAGGATTGCATGTTTTGTCCTGGGGGCATTTAAGGGTTTTGTAGAGAGCGCTGTCGTAGAAAATTCAAAAATGGCTCATTCAGTTGGAAATTGAAACCTTGCCCCCAGGACAAGGTTTGTAAGTTATGCCCTGGGGGCGTATAAGGTTTTTATAGAAATCGTTGTCGTAGAAACTTCAAAAAGGTCTCATTCTACTAGAAATTGAAAGGGCTAGTGCCCTTTTTAATAGTCGGAACGGATTGAAGGGCAACTAACTACCCTCTGACGCCCACCATTTCCCCAGACACATTCAATCAAAATTATCGGATAGCCATTTTGTTCAACGTAGTTGAAAGTTCTGGAAATAATATCTTTGAGGATGCAACCTCCCCCCCTCCCAGCCCTCACGGCAAGGGTTTTCAGTTATTCCTTGGGAACATATAAGGTTTTTATAAAAAGCGTTGTCATAAAAACTTCAAATAGGTCTACATCGATTGGAAGTTGAAAGGGCTATTGCCTTTTTTAATAGTCGAAAGTGATTGGAGTGCAACTAACGCCCCTCTACGCCCACCATTTCCCCAAACACATCCAATCAAAATTTTGAGTTAGCTGTTTTGTTCAACATAGTTGTAAGTTCTAGAAATTAGGTCTTTGAGGATGACAACCCCCTCACAGTCCTCAGGGCAAGGGCTGTAATTTATGTCCTGGGGTTAAATAACGTGTTTATAGAAAGCGATGACGTAGATACTTAAAAAGGGCTCTTTCGATTGGAAATTGAAAGGGCTAGTGCCCTTTTTAATAGTCGAAAGTGATTAAAAGGCTTGACATTTTATGGTAAAGAGCGATGTGGGTACAATGTATTATTATTATACATATTTCTCATTTAGACCAGGGCACTTTGTATCAAAGGAGTTTTCGTAGAAACTTCAAAAAGGGCTCATTCGATTGAAAATAGAAAGGACTAGTGCCCTTTTAAATAGTCGCAAGTGATTGTAGGGCAACTAATCCCCCTCCAGCACCCACCCTCCCATTTTACCATAATGATTAAAAACTATATGTTGCCCTAAGATTAAATCAAAATAAACTGTGTTAATGTTAATTCCCAATAAGGCATCTCAGCAGTATCCCAAGAACGATTGAGGGCATAATGTTCAAACTTTTGGGGCTACCTCTGCTCTTAAATTTATCCAAATCAAAATAGTGTAAGTGTATCCAAGACGGCATAATAGTAAAATATTGTACTGGCACGTTAACAAATTGAGAAGTAGTAGTCAATCCGGACTTGTCCCAGTTAAAGATAGGAATGGGGTGGCAATTAGCGATAAGGAAAAAGCTAAAGCGAGATGGGCCGAACATTTTGAGAATTTGCTTAACCGAGATAGAGTTGCAGGAAAAAATATAGAGGAAAATGAAAAAGTTTGTGATACTTTGGATGTGAAGGAACATTTGTTTTATGAGGAACATTAGCAACAGTACTAAAAGGATTAAAGAATAATAAGGCTCCAGGTGCTGATAGGGTGGTAAATGAGTTTCTTAAATATGGTGGCTCTGAGGTTAGAAATAAGTTACTGAAGATTATGAATATGATTTTTGAAAAAGGGGAAGTACATAACGATTTTAAGAAAACCTTAATTAAGCCACTTTCATGGGTGCCCATATGGGGGGGCAGGGGGGCTCTTGCCCCCCCTGGCTGAATGATGCTGCCTTATTTTTATATTTTTGTTCTGAGATTTCTATTATATAGCATTAAAAGTAGCAATTAGACGAAGTTTGCCCCCCCTGGAATTCAGCTTATGGGCGCCCATGGCCACTTTATAAGAAAGGTCATAAAAGTGAGTGTGGTAATTATCGAGGCACTAGTCTGGTTTCTGTAGGTAGCAAATTGCTTAGTAATATGATACTTTTAAGACTGAGAGATGCCGTAGACAAAGTTTTAAAAGAAGAACAAAGCGGTTTTAGAAAAGGTAGAGGATGTGTTGACCAAATTTTCACTCTTAGGCTAATAATTGAGAAGTGCCTAAGTTTTCAAACACCTTTGGTCCTCAGTTTTATAGATTATGAGCAAGCGTTCGATTCTGTTGATAGAGGAGCTTTGCTTTAGTAAAGGTTTTATCCTTGTATGGTATACCAGACAAATACATTAAAGTGATTAGTGCTATGTACGAGAATAACACTGCTGCGGTTAAGGTAGGAAATGAGGTTAGCAGCTGGTTTTGTATTAAATCAAGAGCTAAGCAGGGTTGTTTTTTATCCCCTGTTATATGGATTATTTTGATTGACTTTGTCTTAAGGAGCACAGGAAAGGCAATGGGAGACCACGGAATCAAATGGGAAGGAAAAAGTCTCCAGGACTTGGATTATGCTGATGATTTAAGCATCCTAGATGAAAGTGTGAGCAAAATGAATGAAGTTTTAGAGGTTTTGCGAGTTCAGGGTGCTAGTATTGGTTTGAAAATTAATGTTAGGAAGACTAAGTCACTAAGGCTAGGAATAAATAAAGATGAAAAGGTGACGATGGGTAATCAAAAGATTGATCAGGTGGGCAGCTTCACTTACCTTGGTAGTATTATTAGTAAAGATGGTGGCAGCAGTGAAGATGTTAAAAATAGAATAGCCAAGGCTCAGGGTGTTTTTTGACAGTTAAAAAAAGTCTGGAAGAATAGGAAGATAAGTCTGCAAACCATGATTAGATTATTAGAAGCTACAGTGATGACAGTTGCCAAATATGGCTCTGAAGTATGGACGCTCCGAAAAGCGGATGAAGATTTGCTAGATGTTTTCCAGAGAAATTGCTTAAGGATTGTTCTGGGTACCCGGCTGACTGACCGTATTTCAAACAATAGGCTATACGAAAAATGTGGTTCAATACCGCTTTCTAGGTCTATAATGAAAGAAAGGTTGAGGTGGTTAGGGCATGTTGTGCGGATGAAGGATGACAGATTGCTGAAGATTGTTCTTTTCGGCCAACCATTTAGGGCTAAACGGAAAGTAGGTCGTCCCCGTCTGGGGTGGGAGGACGTCATAAAGAAAGATTTAAAGGAAATGGGAACTTCGTGGGAGGGGGTAAAGAGGGAGGCTTTGAATAGATTGGGATGGAGGAGGAGCGTGCGTAGCTGTGTTGGCCTCAGGCGGCTTGGTGCTGTGATGAGTTGTTAGTAGTAGTAGTAGTAGTATCCAAGCTATCAAAGAAAGTAAACAGATTTTTTTTGCGAATGGTATTAAGTTTTCTATTTCAGGTCAACTAAAGGAGTTATAAAACTAAATTAAACACTATTTGTATCCAGACTTTTAAAAGGGTGAATTTTGTTAAAAAATTGCTGAAAATTTTTCTCCAGCGTACAAAAAGCAGGCCAAACTATTAAGTCTTAAAAAAAGAAAAGATTTAAAGTATTTTTATTTTTCCTGAAAAGACTATGTCAATACAAAACGAACAGAAATTCATAAAAAAAAACTTTTTCCACAAAAAAGTTTTTCAAAGAAAAGTAAAGAACTCCATTAAATCAAAAATGAGCAAAAATAAAATCAAATAATCTACCAAGCGTAAAACTACCACAAATCAGCATTGATAAATAAATGAATCTAACCCAGAACGTACAGAAATTACTATAATTAACCGAGTCAGACTCAAAACGAGCAGAAATTAATATGAGTAGGGCTCAAAACCCCTATGCCTTCCCAAGGCCAACAAACAATTAGCACTTTACTGAAAAAAATACAAATGAATGTTTATTTTCAGTTTAATATACATATACTGATATTTATTAATCAAAATGTTTATACTATTTGATTTGTTAAAGTTATAAAAGTAAAAACATTTATATTTTTTCAGTAAGTGCAAATTGTGTTCTGGTCTTGGGAAGGCATAGGAGTCTTGAGCCCTTTTCATGTTGATTTCTGATGGTTTGGAGTTTGACTCGGTTATTTATTGGAATTTCTGTTCGTTTTGGGTTTCATTTATTTATCGATGCTGATTTGTGGTCATGCTGATTTGTGGTTTGGTAGATTATTTGATTTTATTTTTGCTCATTTTTGGATGGAGTTCTTTACTTTTCTTTGAAAAACTTATTTTGTGGAAAAAGTTTTTTTAATTAATTTCATAAAAGGGAGAATCTTCAAAATACGTTTTGTTTTAAGTAATGCCCTAATGACGCTCTGGCCTTTAGAAAGACTAAGGGGCGTTTAACCTACTCCTTTTTGTGATAATTTCTGTTCTTTTTAAATTTGAAGTTTTATATTTTTCTTCAAAAAACTTCTTTTTTGGATAATGCCCTTTTAATTAATCTATGTTCATCTTTAATTGATATAGTCTTTCTAATAGCTATTCATGAGAATATTTATAATTTTTTCAGTTTTTCTTCTAAAGAATTGAGATTTTGGCTTGTTATTTGGACTTTGACAGAACTAGAATTCTCAGTAAAAAAAAAATTGAATAGCAATAACTTTGCGTAACAAACCTTAGTAATAGTCTTGGTATGGAATTTTCGGTGGATAGGGAGGGTAATCTTATTTAAATGGATTCAAAGCCTGTCTAATTTTTGGGGCTTAAGCTATCCTGATCCCCATCTTGTTACCCTCTTGAATACAGACGAATATTGATCCACTGTGTTATTATAACAATCTTATTGTGTTATTTTTTTCCAACTGCTTGTTTGTTTTGAAAAACGTCTTGAGGTCTGCTCTTTTTAGAACTGCGAAGGACGCAATTAAGAACTGCTCTGTTTTGATGCATAAAAAAAGACAATCACATAAAAAAAGCACGTTAAGAATCAATTCAACTAGACTTTTTTCCCAATTGAAGCTCATATTGTGCGAAAATCTTAATATGAGCTGTCTTCGTGGCCTGAAACTTTAAAGCAGATTAAAGTTTAAAAAAAAAAACAATTTTTTTAACTGAAAATAAAGAGCAACATTGAAACTTAAATTAAAAAGAAAAGTATTCTATATATGAGGGGGAAGCTCAATTTTCATCCCCCTGCTTTTACCTTAAAGTTTTATTTTTTGTCCCAATTCTTTAAGAATGACTGGTTTAACACAAGGCCCATTTAATGGAAATAAGATGCTTTTTGTAAATTCTTATAAGAATTTAGTATAAGGAATTGGGGTTTGAGGAGGGGACAGCCCCCTCAAATGCAAAATAATTTCTGTTCGTTTTAAGTTTTAACGTTGCTTCTTACTTTCAGCTGAAAAAAAAACTTTTTTCTATTTTATTTTTAAGCGTTTTTCAAATCCTGCCCAGACCAAACCAAGATGGGATGTGGGCTACGATCCCCATCAACCCCCGAATCCTTGCTGTTAAATTGTATACTTTAAAAGTTGTAAGTTGAATGGTGGCATAAAAAATTGGAATTTCTTTGGTATCTAACTTCTTGTAGGAATAACAGGTGACTAAAGCGACTGAATGCATTAAAAAAAAAAAAATTAAATAAAATAAAATAAATTTTATATGGGGTTTACAACAAGTACTTGTAACTATAGATCATCAACTACAGTCAGTGTAGCTGGAAACTGGAAATTAAGCTGGGCCCCAGCTTAATAATCATCACATGCGTCTTGACTAGTGTGAAACTGTAGAACCTTGAACGTATGTGGTTTTGGTGGTGCACAAATAATGATGGAGTTCTACATCATTAAAATCCATCCTTTTAGGTATCTCCCTCCCTCCCTAACCAGTCGAAATATTTTTAATGTCTAAAGAAATTTCACTGTCTTAGTTAAATTTCCTGTTGTTTTACAATCCCAAGTATTTGCATATACGGGCCTTAAACCTCGACAATGGGGTTCTCTGATTGTTTTGTAGTTAGGGATGGAGGGAGATACCTCAAAGGGTGTATTTTAATTCAAAAACATCCTAACTCTCATTGAGCCTTCAGATAAAATCAGAATTAGCTCCAAGGGAGATACGACGGGAGGGCGGAGGAAGAAATTGATGTATAATCCTCTGGGTCCTATCCAGGACTTTTGTTTGGAGGGGTTATTTTTTCGGGGGGGGGGGGGTAAAAAAATTAAAAAGGCATTAAAATGTGAAATTAATATTTAATTCCTCTTGATTAATGGGAATACTTCTGGTCTACGCTGTTATTATTAAAGTAAAGAGTAATAGTAAATCCTAAAATGAGCAGAATTCATTCCGTATAGGAAGGGGACTGCCCCTTCCTCATCTCCACCTCCACCTCATGATCGTGGAAACTGAGGGTGCTCATTACGGCAGAAATTGAGAGTTCTGGCAGTTTTTTTATAATTCAAATGTTATTGGAAATGAGCCATCCGCGGGGGTTATTTTCCACGGGGGGGGGGTATTTTTCGGGGGAGGGTATTTTCCATGGAGTGTATTTTTTCCGTGTGGCGTATTTTCCCGGGAGTATTTTCCGCGGGGGCGTATTTTCCCGGGAATATTTTCTGCGGGGGACATTTTTCGGGGGGTTATTTTCCAGGGGTAAACGCCGGTTCCTAAATTAAATATGCCTGAGACCTTACCGGCAAAATTTTGAAGTCCCTATGTACTACAATAGGAAACTTTGTACCTGTTTTGTCTTTTTTTGTGTGTGTTTTTCCTATGCCGCCAATTTCAAAAGTCGTTATTAGGAGGTCACGATACTAAGAATATAATTCCAGCTCTAAGAACAAAGTTGCCATTATATTTTACTACAAACTTGCCTCCGTTAGATGTCTCCGATGACTAACTGTCCATGTTTCTCTTGAGATTGATTCTAAAATTACTCTTAAGATTCCATCCGTGGGGTCCTACTAAATATTTCTTGTTCGTTCGCGCTAGTGCTAGAAATGTCAATCTTTAACTTTCCAATGCTGTGTATTGGCTGAATTCATAGTTTATTCTGTAAAAGTTAAAGGATTTATTGTTTGGATTTTTACAACTTCAAAGAAAACTGTAAGTAACTTTAATTTTTGTATTTTTTTGCATTTCTAGTTAAATGTAACCGTCTAACTTCTGTTATAACACATGATCTTGATGTTTCGAACGAAATTAATTTGTTAGCTCTGATAAATATTGAAAAGGTCGAAATGGGTTGCCGGGGGTTGTTTGCCGGTATAGGGGCACTAATTTTACTATTCGTAATTTTACTAATTTCAATTTTACGTATTACCAAGGCTAAACAACCGAAGGGATAATGTATTTATGATTAAAATACATTCTGATGGTGGTAAACCAAATTTATGACAGCTATAAGTCACGATGGCTGTTGGTAATGATAAGTATTGATCGCCATTATTATTTTACTTTTGAGGCTAAACAATCACAGGGAGAATATACTTATGCTTAAGATATACTCTGAACTCTGGCAAACTAAATTTAAGATTCTGTAGCTCTATTGTCTCAAGTTTCGACTGATGCGTCCCTGAAGGGCTGGAAATACTTATAAACGGAGAATATTGTAATGTATGGGGGGGAATAAAAATTTACTTCGTAAAACATTTTTTTAAATCTTCTCCGATCCTCCACTTTGAAGGAATTATTTTAGATTCCCCTGACAGGAATTATCAGCACTAATTTGATCAATTCGCTTATACAAGAACGTTAAGAATCTAAGTTTAAAGTCATGTTCATGTTTTACAAAGTAGTGACTTTTAAGAATAGTAGTGTTTCTAAAGAACAGAATAACTGGCACTGAGCTTGAAGACGTTCTTCGAAATGTGGTATGTAGTCTTTTCACTTTAATTTGCCCCTCAGTCTTAGAGAAATAATTCGTTTTAGCCTCTCCCCCCTTCCTGAGTAAAATCGTGATTACAAGCAATATTCACACGTAAATTCACAAGACTTTATTTTCGTATTTATTCTCATGTACTATCAGTTCCGAACTTGAGTCTTCAATGCTTTTTCCCTCTAAATAGCCAATCAAAAACCGGCGAAAACAATAATAACAAAACGATTGGAAAAAAAGGAAAAGAAAGAAATGTAAAATGAATAAGCCAGGAAATTAGTGAGTTACTTAGTTGAATAATTTCGGTTCCTGAATTTCAACAAAATTCTGAATCTTCTGATTTTTTTTTTTTTTTTAATGCAGAATTGGATAGTTTTTCATTTGCTATTTTGATTGAGCCTCAATGCTCAAGCTAACTTCAATAGTTTTTCTTTTCGCTCTAGCCTCAGTTTTTGTTTTTATCAAATGTTTATTTATGCTGGCTCGTGTTCTGGGCATGATCTTTGCTAATAGTTAAGAAATTGGACATAATTTTAATCAGTAAAAAGTCATGTTCTTATTTTAAGAAAAAATGAGGTAAATACACCTATCATAAATTATTTGAATCTTTCCATAATTAAAGATTTACATAATGTGCATGTGTCATTTGTTCATGCATTTCACTAATTGATTGATTCTTGAAAGGTTTAGGATTTCCGCCATTTCCAAAATGTACACGAAAAATCCATCTTTCAACTAGGCAATTAGTTATAGGGGGAAACTCTTCTTCTGACATCTCCACACATGGAATTTAGAAATCTAAATTTTTTCTAGTTCGCAGGTGCAAACCTTGTGTGAAGTTTCACCCGGTCTTCTCCTAATTGGAATTTGTTCTAACATTTCTACCCTGGAATGCGACGCTTCGGAGCAATTCTATATGAAAAATCTGTGGAAAAAATCGCTGGTGTTTTAGTAACCTTAGTGTTGATAATAGTATTCTTTTGGATGCTCTCGTTCGTTGGAATATCTAACATAATCAAATTCATGGCATGGATTATTGGATGTGTAACGTCACTGTTTTGAGACATGTATGTGTAGGCATGTTAAGTTTCAAATTATTGTTCCGTATTATCATATTTTTCTCATATTTAAATTAGCCATTGGGCTTGTGCATGGAAGTTTAATGATTAATTGGAAGACTTAGCGATGAGGATCAAGAAAAGAAGGCAATATGTAGGTTGTGTGTCAATGGCCAGTGTGTATTTATATATTTAAACATACATTTGTTTAGTTATCAAATTTGAGGAATAAATTTTGAAATATAGCAAGTTTTTTTTGTCAAGGAAAACGATTCCTCCAGATAAACAATTTAAACAGCGTGAGTTTTGTTTGTACAGTACCTTTTTCCTTTTGGTCTTCTAGCGATATATCAAATTTAAAACTAATAAATTTAATTTTTATTGATTTTGTTTGGAACTTTTTAACAGAATTTTGTGTGAATCATTTTGTTGCCCGACCAAAATGTGGGTATTATTCTAATGAGGATTCGTGGAATTTAGATCACCATTGTGAATAAATAATGTAGAATGCTTCTTTTGAAACCTGAGGTATTTCTGTTTCGGGGCACGAGGGATTTGACAATGCAGCAAGGAATATATAATAGTTGTGAAAATGGGCAAAAATAGTATAAATAATATTTTTTTTTCTTGGGAAGGTTTCGTAAAAGGAAACGGCTATTATAGTGTAAGCATAAATTCAAGAAGTAAATATTTTTGGGTATTTTTGTCCCGCTCTTTATTTTTATGTTGGGATAAATGAGCATAAAAAATTACATCGATTTCTGTTAAATCGCAACATGATTGGTTCTATTTATGCTGCTGTGAATATTGTAGCTGCACTCACATCAGGTAATTGTTCAGGAATAGTTTGCAGGGGTAAAAACGCTAAAAAAAACAGTTGAATTCAATATACAAAATTATTATAAAATTACTAAATGTTTCATATATCTACAGGGAGAAGGACAGAAAGTGCCTCCCCATGCGTGCGTACCTGACTAAGAAATGCTCCTTCATCTTGTTTGTCGTATGATTTTTTGACATTTGCCTTGGTGCTGTCCGTACATCATAGTTTTTGTTATCCAAATTTATAGATATTCACAGCCAAAATTTTAAGGAATGCCTGCTTATCAGAGAACACTCTTAAAGGGGAATTGGGTAGAGGGAGACCTCTCAGAAATTATTATTGCCAATGATGTACTTTCTACATTTGACCCTTTAAATTCACGAGTTTTAGAGAAGTTTAAGCTTAATATCTAAAAGAGGAGACTTTATTCCTGAAGATTTGAATCCCACTGCATTCAAACCGTTCATGGTAACAAAGATTTAGCAAAGGGCATTCATTGTCGATTGCAGTTAAAACTATTGACAAAGCAAAGAGCAACCCTTTTCAAAAGCAACCAAAACTGAAAAATACAAGTTTGAACATTTTTTTTTACACTAAATGAATCCATTTTTAAATTAATTTAAAATATATAAATTTCTTATTATTGTCCTCATAGCCATCATCTAACCCTTTAAAATGCCGCTTCATAGCTTTGCTGATGTTTTAAAAAATCAAAGCAGATTGAGTAGGTTTTTCGCAAACAGTGTTAGATTCAAAACAAAGCTTGTGTTTAGGCATTTATATATTGATGATAGTATATCTGATGCTAACTTTCAATATAGAACTAGTATATTAAAATAAATTCAGTACATATTTCACAAATGATATTTCATTTTAATCGAAGTTGGTATGAATGCAAATTTAAGGCTAATGTTGTAATATAGAAACCTTCTACCGCGTTTCCTCGGCTAACCCTTGTTGACTGTGACACGTTGTTTGTTTTCTTCAAACAAACCGATAAAAAGTGTTTTCCAAATTCATTTTATATACGCACTTAATAAAATTTCCAACTCTACAAAGGACAATCACTGGTGATATAGCCGACACATTCTTCAGTGTGACCTAGTACTTTGTTCTATTCTCTTGGAAACTTAGCCAAATCCTAAAGAGGGTATAATGGAAAGGCCGTGTATCGTTCGTCATTATTTATGAAAGAGAGTGTATTTGATCAACCCCTTTAGGAATGCATCATTTTTCTCTTGCAAGGTTTGGTTGGTTTTTGTGTTTATAATTGGCGAGGTGTGCGATAATATCCACATAATTAGACAAAACTATCCTTAATGAAGCATAATAAAGTAATATTTACTAAACACAAACATGACCAAACTATAAGCAATAAAACAAGACTTTCGATAGTAATTTGTTTTAGGGGTATAAGTTACAAATATAGAATTTCATTGAACCGGATTTCTGTAGTAAAAATAGGTAAAGAATACGGCATTGGACTTTACAGTCTCTACTGGTGGTGCTGATCTCCGTTTCACGGCACTTCAGCCCGAAAGTGCAATGGGGGGGGGGGGCAGTCATCCTGTGCTTCCACATACCCTTCCTGCTTATCTTCCCCATATTTCTCCAGGTACCCATTTAGAGCTGAGTCAACTTTGGCTGAGCTTACAGAATCACACCACTGACCCCCATTCCAAACCAAATAACTAGCGACTCTAAGACTCGAACCCCTGTCCTCACAGACAAAGAATTTCAAGTCTAGTATGCCAACCACTCGGCTAGGACGACGCTTCTGTAGTCTGAAAGTACTTCGATTGTAACATTTCCAATCATTTTGACCTTTAAAGTGGTAACTTCGTTCACATCGCCCCACTCTTTGGTATGACTAGTATGGCTTTCCAAAAGAATTGCTCCAACAGAATTTCTTTGCAGAGTCAGTGCTAATCTGTCTATCCATTCATGCCTTTGTGCATTAAATAAACAGCTAAAGAATTTAATTTAAGCTTGAAACTTGTTATTTTGTTGAAATACTTTTAAAGACCACTTTCTGTGCTTCATTTTACCGTACTAGACCACTGTCTGTGCTTCATCTTGCGGACTAGAACTCAAACATATGGCCAGTAATGGGAACATGATTCGAGCATGAGCCCACTTTAGTTTATATGTATTCACTTTTGCTCACATTATTTTCATTTTTCTGTTTAGGGTTGGTCTTTAAAATTATTAAATAAAAAAACAAGTTTTTTTAACTGAAAGTAAGGAACGACGTTAAAACTTAAAACGAACAGAAATTATTCCGTATATGAAAGGGGCTGTCCCCTCCTCAACGCCTCGGTCTTTACGCTAAAGTTTTTTATTGATTAAAAAAAATAGAGTTGTGAGAAAGCCAAACTTTAGCGTAAAGAGCGAGGCGTAGAGGAGGGGACATCCCCTTTCATATAAGGAATAATTTCTGTTCGTTTTAAGTTTTAATGTCGCTCCTTACTTTCAGTTAAAAAAAAAACTTATTTTTTTATTTAATTTTTGAACGTTTTTGAATAAATGCAGGTTTTGATCTTGGCTCACTGTAGGCCTATCTTAATAATTAAAACAAAATTTTCATTTTAGTTTACTTTTATTTGGTTAAATTGCTTTATCGAAACTTGTTTCATTTTATTTACGAAGGTTTTTATTAGTAATAAATATACGTAACTTACGAATGAACTTACGTAAGGAACTTCTATATTCATATATTTTTTAATACATACATTAGGGGGTTCGCCCCCTAGTCAATAACTTGCTCTTTAAGCGAAAGTTCAAATTTTGTTCCAATTCTTTAAAAATGACCACTTAATCACAAAGGCCGTTAATTAGAATAAATAGCTCTTATGAAAGTACTAAAAAATCTCAGGCTTAAAGAGTGAGGTATTGACTAGGGGGTGAACCCAATCATATATGTAATATTTTCTGTTCGTTTAAAGTTTTGATGTTGCTGCTGTTGCAGTTGAAAAACTTGTTTTTTTATATTTAATTTCTGATCTTTTTTTAAATAATGTTGGGAACTCCGGCGTCCTCTTCATAGCAATGTCCCTTCCCCCATGAAAACTTCCTTCATGGAAAGATCCTCCTATATAGCCCCCGACCCCAGGCACGTACGCAGGAATTTGTTTCTGGGGGGGGGATTTGTTTCTGGGGGGGGGGGGAATTATGGGAAAATGAAAAAAATCGTGAGATTTCGGCGGTGGGGGGGGGCTGGGCCCAGAGCCCCCCCCCCCCTGCGTACGTCCCTGCCCGACCCCCCCCCCCCACCAGGAAAAATCTCCCCTGAAAACGTCAGTAGTAAGAGAGGTGCTGATTTCACGAGTGATTGCGTAATATGACTTACCACGGTGCAGTCACCTATGCACTTTCACGGGTGATTGCGTAATATGCCTTACCACGGGTCAGGCACCTATTACTACGAACGATACTTGTCCTACCAGACGGGTTTTCTTATACTTTGCGTACGTGCCCGTACCAAACAGGTTGATCATAATCTTTTCTGCCTCAATTTTTTTCTTGAAAAATTAACTTAATTTATATTTAATTATAAACAGGTTTTTTTTTTTTAGGTTACATCCGTGCTGGAAAAACAGGTGTATATTTTTATTTTTCTTTACATTACAGATTAGTAAGAGACTTGAATTCAAAGAGAATAGTTTTTATTTGCAAGGATATTAGTAGAGGAAAAAATGAGGGATGCATTTACATTATTGGAGATTAATGATGGAGCTAACAACAGTGATGTAATTACTTCTTTAGTTTACGAGATTTGCGAATTTTTTTTTGCGAAAAGATATTTGCGAAAAGATATTTGCGTAGACGCTTACAAGGGGCATTGCTAGAAAGTATTCAATAGCTTAATTGAAAAGTAACGATAGAATGACATTGTTACTTGACATAGCTTTACCTGGCGTTTTTTGTATGTTTATACCGTATGTAACTTTTGAAATTTTTTTACATTTAAAACTTAAATGTGTGTACTTTTGTTGGCGGGGCCGGGGTTGCATAGCGGGGGGCGGGGCACGAGGGTTCAGTTAAAGAGGATACAGTGGCACGGAGGGATTTCGGTTAGACACGGGTTCAGTTAAAAGGGGGTTCAGTTGCACGGGGGGTATCCCTTTTTTGTTGTAACTCGGGCTCCCTGTTTTCAGAAACGCTTCACTATAAATAAGGCTAGTGTATCTTTCTGAACTTTCTGTGAGAGGCAGGGATAACTATGTAGTTTAAATAATTCAAGGAGGAATCGAGTATTGTGGGTGGTGGGGACCAATGATAGTTGTTAAATATTCGGGTAAACATTCGACTATAATTATGGCTATTGCGTCTTTCTGAACTTTCTGTTGGAGGTGGGGGTAAGTATTTAGTTTAAATATTTCTAGGAGGACTTGAGTTTTGTGGATGGTGTTGAAAAATGGTACGTGTTGAATATTTGGGTAAACATACGGATAAGAAACGCTTCACTATAAATAAGGCTATTGTGTCTTTCTGAACTTTCTGTGCGAGGCATGGATAACTATTTAGTTTAAATACTTCTAGGAGGAATTGAGTTTTGTGGCTGGTGTGTGAAAATGGTACGTGTTAAATATTCTAGTAAACATTCGACTATAAATATGTATAGTTAGTCTTTCTGAACTTTCTCTGGGAGGCGGGTTTAATTATTTAGTTTAAATAGTTCTAGGAGGACTTGAGTTTTGTGGATGGTGTTGAAAAATGGTACGTGTTGAATATTTGGGTAAACATACGGTTAAGAAACGCTTCACTATAAATAAGGCTATTGTGTCTTTCTGAACTTTCTGTGCGAGGCAGGGATAACTATTTAGTTTAAATAATTCTAGGAGGAATTGAGTTTTGTGGCTGGTGTGGAAAAATCGTAAGTGTTAAATATTCGGGTAAACATTAGACTATAAATAAGGCAATTGCTTCTTTCTTAAGTTTCTGTTGGAGGCGTGGGTAAGTATTTAGTTTAAATAATTCTAGGAGGAATTGAGTTTTGTGGCTGGTGTTGAAAAATGGTACGTGTTGAATATTTGGGTAAACATACGGCTAAGAAACGCTTCACTATAAATAAGGCTATTGTGTTTTTCCGAACTTTCTGTGCGAGGCAGCGGTTACTATTTAGTTTAAATAATTCTAGGAGGAATCGAGTTTTGTGGCTGGTGGGGAAAAATGGTACTTGTTAAATATTCGGGTAAACAGTCGACTATAAATATGGCTCTTGCGTCTTTCTGAACTTTCTGTTGGAGGCGAGGTTAAGTATTTAGTTTAAATAGTTCTAAGAGGAATTGAGTTTTGTGGCTTGTGTGTAAAAATGGTACATGTTAAATATTAGTGTAAACATTCGACTATAAATAAGGCTATTGAGTCTTTCTGATCTTTATGTTGGTTTAGTTTATAAGTTTTGTTAATGCAGTAGTATATTATTAAGTTATTTGTGTGTCGTGTTTTTACAATGTAGAAGTTTGTACTCTGTTTTTACAACTACTGTACAGAAACTCTAAACGTTAAAGAATGATATCTAGTTTTTCCATACTTTAACTGCGATGCAGGGCTCGATACTTAGATTAATAATTTCTATTATTTCGAGAGTTTTGTGTCGGGTGTGGAAATATTTTAATTGTTAAATATTCGGGTGGTTTTTCTTTTCTTGATTGTCATTAAAAACGATAATTGTGTGATAAATCCTTAGATTGTGTATCTTTCAACACAGCTTTCCAGGGTGTGATAGACTCCATTACCTGATTCCGTGGGGACTTCTTTACTTAGTGGTGATGAAAAACAAAATTTTTGTGTTATCTCAGGAGTTTTTGTATCTTTTTAAAGAGATTTATAGGGCTTGAGAGACTCAGTTGCCTGATTCCGTGTGGTTTTCTTTACTTGATGGTCATTAAAAACGTAATTTTTGTGTTAAATAAGTAGTTTTTGTATCTTTTAAAAGAGCTTTTCGGGGATTGAGAGACTCAGTTTCCGTATTCTGTGTGGTTTTACTTTAATTGTTGGTCATTAAAAACTAAATTTTTGTTTTAAATAAGTAGTTTTTGTATCTTTTAAAAGAGCTTTACGGGTATTGAGAGACTCAGTTGCCGGATTCCGTGTGGTTTCTCTTTACTTGATGGTCATTAAAAACGAAATTTTTGTGTTAAATAAGTAGTTTTTGTATCTTTAAAAGAGCTTTACAGGGTTTGAGAGACTCAGTTGCCTAATTCCGTGGTTTTCCTTTACTTGTGGTCATTAAAAACGAATTTTTTGTGTTAAATAAGTAGTTTTTTTATCTTTTAATAGAGCTTTACGGGGATTGAGAGACTCAGTTGCCGAATTCCGTGTGGTTTTTTTTTACTTGATGGTCATTAAAAACGTAATTTTTGTGTTAAATAAGTAGTTTTTGTATCTTTTAAAAGAGCTTTACGGGGATTGTGAGACTCAGTTACCGGATTCAGTGTGGTTTTTATTTACTTGTTGGTCATTAAAAACTTAATTTTTGTGTTAAATAAGTAGTTTTTGTATCTTTTAAAAGAGCTTTACGGGTATTGAGAGACTCAGTTGCCTGATTCCGTGTGGTTTTTCTTTACTTGATGGTCATTAAAAACTAAATTTTTGTGTTATATAAGTAGTTTTTGTATCTTTTAAAAGAGCTTTAATGGTATTGAGAGACTCAGTTTCCTTATTCCGTGTGGTTTTTATTTACTTGATGCTCATTAAAAACGAAATTTTTGTGTTAAATAATTAGTTTTTGTATATTTTAAAAGAGCTTTAAGGGGATTGAGAGACTCAGTTTTACCTTGTCACAGTTACATTTTCATGATTTTGCAAAGTTCATTTTGAATTTCTTTCGTTGAAATGCAAGAGTTGGAATATTTCAGTAGTGTTTGGTTGTGGTTTACCTTGTCACAGTTACATTTTATTGATTTTTCAATGTTCATTTTGAATTTCTTTTGTTGAAATGCAAGAGTTGGAATATTTAAGTAGTGGTTGTGTGTGTTTTACCTTGTCACAGTTACATTTTCTTGATTTTTCAAAGTTCATTTTGAATTTGTTTCGTTGAAATGCAAGAGTTGGAATATTTCAGTAATGTTTGGTTTTGTTTTACCTTGATAAAGTAAATTTTATTGTTTTTTAAAAGTTAAATTTTAATTTCTGTAGTTGAAATACAAGATTTTGAATATTTAAGGAGTGTTTTTTTGTCTTTTAAATTGTCACAGTTACATTTTATTGATTTTTAAAAGTTCATTTTTAATTTATTTCGTTGTAATGCAAGAGTTGGAATATTTAAGTAGTGTTTGGTTGTGGTTTACCTTGTCACAGTTACAGTTTCTTGATTTTACAGTTTATTTATTTTTCAAAGTTAATTTTTAATTTCTTTCTTTGAAATGGAAGAGTTGGAATATTTAAGTTGTGTTTTGTTGTGGTTTACCTTGTCACAGTTACATTTTATTTATTTTTTAAAAGTTAATTGTGATTTTATTTCTCTGAAATGAAAGAGTTGGAATATTTCAGTAGTGTTTGTTTGTGATTTAACTTGTAACACTTACATTTTCTTGATTTTTAAATGTTCATTTTGAATTTCTTTATTTGAAATGCAAGAGTTGGAATAATACAGTTGTGTTTGTTAGTGGTTTAACTTGTCACTGTTACATTTTTTTGATTTTTCAAAGTTCATGTTGAATTTCTTTCGCTGAAATGCAAGAGTTGGAATATTTCAGTTTTTTTTGGTTGTGTTTTACATTTTCACATTTGCATTTTCTTGATATTTCTCAGTTCATTTTTAATTTCTGTCGCTGACATGCAAGAGTTGGAATACTTACGTGTATCAGTTACATTTTCTTTATTTTTAAAATTTCATTTTGAATTTATTTAGTTTAAATTAAAGTGTTTGAATATTTCAGTTGTTTGTGTTTTTTTTTTAAATTGTCAAATTTAAATTTTATTGAATTTTAAAATTTAATTTTTAATTTATATCGTTTTAATTCGAGTTTGACTATTTAAGTTTTTTTTTTTTTTGGTTTTACATTTTAACATTTAAATTTTCTTTTTTTTTAAATGTTAATTTTTATTTTATTTAGTTTAAATGAACGAGATGTAATATTTCAGTAGTGTTTGGTTGTTGTTTACCATTTCCCATTGACATGGTCTAGATTTTAAATTGTTCTTTGTTTTTGTATTTAGTTTATATTCTAGATTTGTTATTTTTGTGAAGTGTATTGATGCGTTGGAACTTTAAACTGGTTCATTTTCTTGTTTCTTCAATGTTTATTTTGATTTTCAAATATTAAAAAGCAATAATGTGTCTATGTCCGTACTGTTTGGTTGTGGTTTAAATTGAAACATGTAATTGTACTTTTATGTTAAATTGACTCTGTTTTTTTCTTTCTAGTATTTTCAATAGTTGGAATATTTCAGTAGTGTTTGGGAGTTGTTTTCATTGTCACCGTTCAATATTATTTTATTTTCTATTATATTAACTTAGAACTTTCGTTTTTTTTATCGAGTTGGAATATTTCAGTAGTGTTTGGTTGTGGTTTACCTTGTCACAGTTACATTTTCTTGATTTTTCAAAGTTCATTTTGAATTTCTTCGTTGAAATGCAAGAGTTGGAATATTTTAGTAGTGTTTGGTTATTGTTTACCTTTTCAAATTTAAATTTTCTATATTTTTAATTGTTCTTTTTTATTTTGTTTCGTTGAAATTAAAGAGGTTGAATATTTCAGTAGTGTTTGGTTTTTGTTTAAATTTTCACAGTTAAATTTTCTTTATTTTTCATAGTTAAATTTTAATTTATTTCATTGAAATGCAAGAGTTGGAATATTTCAGTAGTGTTTGATTGTGGTTTACCTTGTCACAGTTACATTTTCTTGATTTTTCAAAGTTCATTTTGAATTTCTTTCGTTGAAATGCAAGAGTTGGAATATTTCAGTAGTGTGTGGTCGTGGTTTACCTTGTCACAGTTAAAGTTTCTTGATTTTTCACAGTTCATTTTGAATTTATTTCGTTGAAATGAAAGAGTTGGAATATTTCAGTAGTGTTTTGTAGTGGTTTACCTTGTCACAGTTCAATTTTCTTGATTTTTCAAATTTAATTTTGAATGTATATAGTTGAAATGCACGAGTCAGAATATTTCAGGAGTGTTTGGTAGTGGTTTACCTTGTCACATTTACATTTTCTTTATTTTTCAATGTTCATTTTTAATATATTTACTTGAAATGAAAGAGTTGGAATATTTCAGTAGTGTTTGCGTGTGGTTTACACTGTCACAGTTACATTTTCTTGATTTTTCAAAGTTCATTTTGAATCATTCAAGAAACGTGATTAAACACGTTTTTAAACTACATGCTATTTGCATGCCTTTCCTTGGCACCTTCCAAATGAGCGGGGATTCCCCGCTGGTTCCTACACATTGCAAAAAGTGAGCAGTACGAAAACTCCACATTTTCAACCAGACTGGTTTTTTAGACAACACACCCACAGAGATGACACACACACAGAAACGAGACACGCACAGACACGACACACAAACAGAGTCATAGTGAGAGAGATATCCAAAAGTTGGGTTGACCTAGGTTCACTTAGAGTGGCGCGCCACTCTAAGTGAACCTAGGTCAACCCAACTTTTTTGATATCTCTCTCACTATGACTCTGGTTGTTTGTCGTGTCTGTGCGTGTCTCGGTTCTATGTGTGTGTGTGTCATCTCTGGGGGGGTGTTGTCTAAAAAACCAGTCTGGTTGAAAATGTGGAGTTTTCGTACTGCTAACTTTTTGCAATGTGTAGGAACCAGCGGGGAATCCCCGCTCGTTTGGAAAGGTGCCAAGGAACGGCATGCAAATAGCATTTAGTTTAAAAACGTGTTTAATCACGTTTCTTGAATGATTCAAAATGAACTTTGAAAAATCAAGAAAATGTAACTGTGACAGGGTAAACCACAAGCAAACACTACTGAAATATTCCAACTTTTTCATTTCAGGGAAAGAAATTCAAAATGAACTTTGAAAAATCAAGAAAATGTAACTGAGACAAGGTAAACCACTACCAAACACTACTGAAATATTCTAACTCGTTCATTACCACGAAAGAAATTAAAAATGAACATTGAAAAATCACTAACATGGAACTGTGACAAGTTCAACCACAACCAAACACTCCTGAAATAGTCCAGCTATTGAATGACAGCTAAATAAATACAAATTGAACTCTTAAAAATCAAGAAAATTTAACGGTGACAAGGTAAACCACAACCAAACACTAATGAAATATTCCAACTCAGGCATTTCAACGAAAGAAATTCAAAATGAACTTTGAAAAATAATGAAAATGTAACTGTGACAAGGTAAACCACAACCAAACACTACTGAAATATTCCAACTCTTGCATTTCAAATAAATAAATTCAAAATGAACTTTGAAAAATCTATAAAAATGAACTGTGAGAATGTAAACCACAACCAAACACTACTGAAATATTCCAACTCTAGAATTTAAACTAAAGAAAAACAAAATTAAAAAATACATATAAATAAAATTTAAATTTGACAAGGTAAACCATAACAAAACACTACTCAAATATTCCAACTCTTGCATATCAATGAAAGAAAATAAAAATGAACTTTGAAAAATAAAGAAAATGTAAGTGTGACATGGTAAACCACACCCAAACACTACTTAAATATTCCAACTCTTTCATTTCAAAGAAATAAAATCAAAATTAACATTGAAAAATCAAGAAAATGTAACGGTGACAAGGTAAACCACAACCAAACACTACTGAAATATTCCAACTCTTGCATTTCAACGAAAGAAATTCAAAATTAACTTTGAAAAAAAAATAATCTTTATATGTGACACGTTAAACCACGACAAACATCTTCTTAAATATTCCAAATCTTGATATTAAATGTATTAAATTCAAAATGGGCATTTAAAAATAAAGAAAATGTAACTTTGACATGTTTAAACACGTTCAAACACTACCTAAATAATCCAACTATTACATTTCAATGAAAGAAATCAGAAATAAACTTTGAAAAATCAGGAAAATGTAACTTTGACAAGTTAAACCATAACCAAACACTACTGAAATATTCCAACTTTTTCATTTCAAATAAATAAATTAAAAATTAACATTTAAAAATCAAGAAAATTTAACTGTTTAAATGTAATAACCAACAAAAAAACTATTTAAATATACAACCAATTTAATTACAATTATACAAAAACAACAATAAAAATGAACAAACAAGAAACTTTAAATGACAAAAGGTAAAACAAAACCAAAAAAGACTCAAAGATTCAATCTCTTTCATTTCAACTAAATAAATTCAAAATGAACATTGAAAAATCAATAAAATTTAAATGTGACAATTAAGTATTCCAACTCTAGAATTTCATATAAAGAAATTCAAAATTAACTTTGAAAAATCAAGAAAATGTAACTGTGACAAGGTAAAACACAACCAAACACAACTGAAATATTCCAACTCTTGCATTTCAGCTAAATAAATTAAAAATTAAATATTAAATATCAAGATAATTTAACTGTTACTGGGTAAAAAAAATCCAAACACTAATTATATAGTACTAATCTTGCTTCTAAACTAAAGAAATTCAAAATGAAATTTGAAAAATCATGAAAATGTATCTGTGACACGGTAAACCACAACCAAACACTACTGAAATATTCCAACTCTTGAATTTCAGCGAAAGAAATTCAAAATGAACTTTGAAAAAAAAAAGAAAATTTAACTGTGACAAGTTAAACCATAACCAAACACTACTGAAATATTCAAACTCGTCCATGTCAAAGAAAGAAATTCAAAATTAACTTTTAAAAATCAAGAAAATGTAACATCAAGAAACTTAAACTGTGACAAGGTAAACCACAACAACACATTACTGAAAAATTCCAACTATTGCATTTCAACGATATAAATTAAAAATGAACATTGAAAAATAAAGAAAATGTAACTGATACAAGTTAAAACAAAACCAAACAATACTGAAATATTCCAACTATTGCATTTAATGTAAAGAAATTAAAAAGTAACTTTTAAAAATCATTAAAATGTAATTTATAAAGGTAAAACACAAACAAACATTACTGAAATATTCCAAATATTCCATTTCAACTAAAGAAATTCAAAATTAACTTTGAAAAATCAAGAAAATGTAACTGTGACAAGGTAAAACACACAACCAAACACTACTGAAATATTCCAACTCTTGCATTTCAACGAAAGAAATTCAAAATGAACTTTGAAAAATCAAGAAAATGTAACTGTGACAAGGTAAACCACAACCAAACACTACTGAAATATTCCAACTCTTGCATTTCAACGAAAGAAATTCAAAATGAACTTTGCAAAATCATGAAAATGTAACTGTGACAAGGTAAAACTGAGTCTCTCAATCCCCGTAAAGCTCCTTTAAAAGATACAAAAACTACTTATTTAACACAAAAATTTCGTTTTTAATGACCATCAAGTAAAGAAAAACCACACGGAATCAGGCAACTGATTATCTCAAACCACTTAAAGCTCTTTTAAAAGATACAAAAACTAATTATTTAACATAAAATTTTCGTATTTATTTACAATAATGAAAAGAAAAACAACACGGAATCAGGCAACTGAGTCTCTCAATACCCGTAAAGCTCTTTTAAAAGATACAAAAACTACTTATTTAACACAAAAATTTAGTTTTTAATGACCACCAAGTAAAGGAAAACCACACTGAATACGCAAACTGAGTCTCTCAATCCCCGTAAAGCTCTTTTAAAAGATACAAAAACTACTTAATTAACACAAAAATTACGTTTTTAATGACAATCAAGTAAAGAAAAACAACACTGAATCCGGCAACTGAGTCTCTCAATCCCCGTAAAGCTCTTTTAAAATATACAAAAAATACTTATTTAAAACAAAAATTTCGTTTTTAATGACCACCAAGTAAAGTAAAACCACACTGAATTAGGCAACTGAGTCTCTCAAACACAGTAAAGCTCTTTTAACAGATACAAAAACTACTTTTTTAACAAAAAATTTTCGTATTTAATGACCATCATTTAATGAAAAACCACACGGAATCCGGCAACTGAGTCTCTCAATACCCTTAAAGCTCTTTTAAAAGAAACAAAAACTACTTATTTAACACAAAAATTTAGTTTTTAATGACCACAAAGTAAAGGAAAACCACACAGAATCCTTTAACTTAGTCTCTCAATCCCCTTAACGCTATTTTAAAATATACAAAAACTACTTAATTAACACAAAAAATTCCGTTTTTAATGACCATCAAGTAAAGAAAAACCACACGGAATCCGGCAACTGAGTCTCTCAATCCCCTTAAAGCTCTTTTAAAAGATGCAAAAACTACTTATTTAACACAAAAATTTCGTTTTTAATGACCACAAAGTAAAGTAAAACCACACTGAATAAGGAAACTTAGTCTCTCAAACCCTGTAAAGCTATTTTAAAATATAAAAAAACTACTTATTTAACAAAAAAATTTCGTTTTTAATGACCATCAAGTAAAGAAAAACCACCCGAATATTTAACAAGTACCATTTTTCCACACCAGTCACAAAACTCAATTCCTCCTAGAATTATTTAAACTAAATAGTTATCCCTGCCTCGCACAGAAAGTTCAGAAAGACACAATAGCCTTATTTATAGTGAAGCGTTTCTTAGCCGTATGTTTACCCAAATATTCAACACGTACCATTTTTCAACACCATCAACAAAACTCAAGTCCTCCTAGAATTATTTAAACTAAATACTTACCCCTGCCTCCAAAAGAAAGTTCAGAAATACGCAATAGCCATATTTATAGTCGTATGTTTACCCTAATATTAAACAAGTACCATTTTTCCATACCAACCACAGAACTCAAGTCCTCATAGAACTATTTAAACTAAATAATTAACCCCGCCTCAAACAGAAAGTTCAGAAACACTCAATAGACATATTTATAGTCTAATGTTTACCCGAATATTTATCAAGTACCATTTTTCCACACCAGCCACAAAACTCAATTCCTCCTAGAATTATTTAAACTAAATAGTTATCCCTGCCTCGCACAGAAAGTTCAGAAAGACACAATATACTTATTTATAGTGAAGCGTTTCTTAACATTATTATTACCCAAAGATTCAACAATGTCAAAATGTACAAACCCTAACCAACAAACAAGTAAAAATATATCTAATTATCAATAAGAATTACCCCCGCCTCCAAGGTAAGTATCATAAATTTGCAAGCGCCTTCGAATTATTCTACTGTGTCCCAACAGCGTACAAACGAACAATTTTTCCACCCACAATCCAACACTCAATACCGCCAAGAAGTATTTAAACTAAATAGTTATCCCTGCCTCGCACAGAAAGTTCAGAAAGACACAATAGCCATATTTATAGTGAGGCGTTTCTTATCCGTATGTTTACCCAAATATTAAACACGTACAATTTTTCAACACCATCCACAAAACTCAATTCCTCCTAGAAATATTTAAACTAAATACTTACCCCCTCCTCCAAGAAAAAGTTCAGAAAGACGCACTAGCCATATTTTTAGTCGAATGATTAACAGAATATTTAAAAAGTACCATGTTTCCACACCAGCCACAACACTCAATTCCTCCTAGAATTATTTAAACTAAATATTTATCCCTGCCTCGCACAGACAGTTCAGAAAGACACACTAGCCTTATTTATAGTGAAGCGTTTCTTAGCCGTATGTTTACACAAATATTCAACACGTACCATTTTTCAACACCATCCACAAAACTCAATTCCTCCTAGAAATATTTAAACTAAATACTTACCCCCGCCTCCAACAGAAACTTCAGAAAGACTCACGAGCCATATATATAGTCGAATTTTTACCCGAATATTTAACCAGTACCATTTTTCCACACCAGCCACAAAACACGAGTCCTCCTAGAATTATTTAAACTAAATAGTTATCCCTGCCTCTCACAGAAAGTTCAGAAAGACACAATAGCCTTATTTATAGTGAAGCGTTTCTGAAAACAGGGAGCCCGATTTACGAAAAAAAAAGGGGGACCCTCCGTGCACCTGCCCCCCCCGGGTACCGGCACCCGGGGCTTCCAGAACGACCTCCGGGCCCCTGGCGACTCGGTTACTGCCCCCTCGGGCACCGCCCCCCGCGCTGCCCCCCACCCCCCTCCTCAAACTGTTAATCCCTTTCTTTTTAAATTGTAAAAATTTTTAAAACGTTAATTAAGTATTATAAAGACCACATGGGCGAGGTAAAGCTAGGTCAAGTCACAATGTCATTCTATCGTTACTTTTCAATTAAGCTATTGAATACTTTCTAGCAATGCCCCTTGTAAGCGTCTACTCAAATATCTTTTCGCAAATATCTTTTCACAAAAAAAAAATTCGCAAATCTCGTAAACTAAAGAAGTAATTACATCACTGTTGTTAGCTCCATCATTAATCTCCAATAATGTAAATGCATCCCTCATTTTTTTCCTATAATCAGATAATTGAAAATAAAATCTATTAACATTTAATTAAAGTCTCGTACTAATATTTAATTTAAATAAAACAAAACACATACACCTGTTTTTCCAGCACGGATTTAACCTAAAAAAAAAAAACCTGTTTATCATGAAATAGAAATTAAGGTAATTTTGCCAGAAAAAAATTTAAGCAGAAAAGATTATGATCAACCTGTTTGGTACGGGCACGTACGCAAAGTATAAGAAAACCCGTCTGGTAGGACAAGTATCGTTCGTAGTAATAGGTGCTTGACCCGTGGTAAGGCTTATTACACAATCACCCGTGAAAGTGTATAGGTGACTGCCCCGTGGTAAGTCATATTACGCAATCACTCGTGAAATCAGCACCTCTCTTACTACTAACGTCTGTACTGTATACTTCCCAATAACCAATACTATATGTTAACATTGGGTAAAGTTCCTAACTTTCAGCCCTCCTCCCGGGAACTTCGGGGGATTAGGTCATCCTAAAAGACATACTTATAATATTTTCGAACATGCTGAACAAAATGGCTATCTCAAAATTTTGATCAGGTGACTTTGGGAAAACGATGAGCGTGGGAGGGGGCCTAGTTGCCCTCCATTTTTTTGTCACTTAAAAAGGGCACTAGAACTTTTAATTTCCATTCCAATGAGCCCTCCCACGACATTCTAGGACCACTGGGTCGATACGATCACCCCTGGGAAAAAAAAAAAATAATAAACACGCACCGTGAACTTTCTTCTGGCAAAAAATGCAAAATTCCACATTTTTGTAGATAGGAGCTTGAAACCTCTACAGTAGGGTTCTCTGATACGCGGAATATGATGGTGTGATTTTCATTCAGGTTCCATAACTCTTAGGGGGTCTTTCCCCCTTTTTTCGAAAATCAGCCAAACTTTTGATGGGCAGGATTAAACTTGATGAAACTTATATATTTGAAATCAGCATTAAAGTCCGATTCTTTTGATGTATCTATTTGTATCAAAATACCGTTTTCTAGAGTTTCGGTTACCATTGAGCCAGGTCCCAATAACCAATACTATATGTTAACATTGGGTAAAGTTCATAACTTTCAGCCCTTCTCCTGGGGGCTTCGATGGATTAAGTCATCCTAAAAGACATAGTTATAATATTTTCGACCATGCTGAACAAAATGGCTATCTTAAAATTTTGATCAGATGACTTTAAAATGAGCGTGGGAGGGGGCCTAGTTGCCCTCCATTTTTTTTGGTCACTTAAAAAGGGAACTAGAACTTTTAATTTCCCTTCCAATGTGCCCTCCCATCATATTCTAGGATCGCTGGCTCGATACGATCACCCCTGGGAAAAAAAACAAAAAAAAAAAACAAATAACACGCATCCGTGATCTTTCTTCTGGCAAAAAATGGAAAATTCCACATTTTTGTAGATAGGAGCTTGAAACCTCTACAGTAGGGTTCTCTGAACAAAACAAGTTTTTTCAAGTAAAAGTAAGTAGCAGCATTAAAGCTCAACTCAAACAGAAATCTTGCCATGTAAGAGGGGGGCTGCCCCTTCCTCAAACGTTGCTCTTTCCGCTAAAGTCTTGAAGTCCTTTGAAATAGTTCTGTTTCAAATTCAACGGCCCTTATACATCAGGAGTCGCTCTTAAAAATTGTGACAAAAAGTCAAACTTTAATGTAAGAAGCGAGGGTTGAGGAAGGGGCAGTTCATATACGGAATAATTTCTGTTCGTCCTAAGTTTTAATACTGCTCCTTACTTTTAGTTGAAAAAAAAAATTTGTATTTAATCTCTGACCGTTTTTCGTATCATGCCAGGAACTGAAGACGACATAATTATTATAAGTGGGAGTAAAATTATATTAAAAAGACCGAAAAATGAAATAAAAAAGATTAAAGATGAGACGATAGTTACGACCTTTGGCTAAATCGGAAATGATACGAGTATTATAAGGCATATTGGTCTAATTCATATCGACTATTACTGATTGCCGAGGTACTTCACATCTTTAATTTATTATTGTTTGGATTTAACGATAAGAAGCAAAAGCAAGTTTTGTTTTACAGGGGTGGTTCAGTTTCTCGGAAATCACAGAAAAAAGGAATCACAAAATCTTCAAATGATCAAGTTTCAAACATTGCAGAAATGAAAGGTAAGATATTTATCTTTCACTGATCCTAGATTAAATTGTGAAAACGATAATTTGCAATAGGCTTTCGCTATAATCGATGACGCTTATTTTTTGTCATTGGGGTATTAGGTAGCTTTTTAGTCTGTGTTAGCAAGGATGAGATACTGAGGAAGAAACTTGAGCTTTTTTGCTTAAGAATTATATAATTCAGTCAGATCTTTTAAAGCTGCGTTCAAATATGCTATCAGTTTTTTTTCGCAGAAATCACCCCCTCCCAGCTTTGCTCAGTAATGTTTTAAAGTCGGTTTTTTCGTGAATGTGCACTCTTTAGATGTGTGCATGTGCGTTTGGTGTAAGACAGCCATGGGAGGAACTCCTGCTTTTGGCCTGACTCCCAGATGAGTGACCAAAAAGTGCAATCTTTGGAAATCCATCAACATTCATCCGTAAAATTTGGCCTAGCCGTCTCAATCTTTCTTTCATTTTTCCCCTAGACCGTGGGATCAAACCGTATTTTTTTCGTACAGCTCATTGATTGATATGCAGTCGGTCCAAAGAGTACCCAAAACTATCCTTAAAAATCTACTCTTGGAAATATTTAACATATCTTCCTCAGCCTTTCGATGCTCTAACATTTCTGAGCCACACTGTGAATGATGTGGCTTTCAGCATCCTAGTCTTAGTTTGTTCGCTTATCTTCATAGTCTTTTCAAATTTTTTCAAGTGCCAAAGAAAACAACCTGCGTCTTGGCTATCCTACTTTTTGAATATTCATTGCCATTAGTAATGCTACTCAGGTAAGTAAAGGTGTCGATTTGATCGATTTTTTTGTTGACTAACAACTCCTTTTCAACCTTATTTGTTCCTATTGCCTGTACATATTTTTACAAAACTTTCGTTAACTAGTAATTCTTCCCCAGCGAACAAATTTGTTCACTAATATTCAAAAAAGATTATTCAGTAACATCATGAGAGCCTTTTTTCAAACAGACAACTTTTTTTTTCACAGTTAATTATACACATTACAAGTCTAAGTCAAGAAGAACGTAGTTCATATAATACTTTATTTTATCTTTTAAAGTCATGTATCCCCAAAATCTGGTCATTTTGATGGAAACTATATAGAGTCCTACTTAATGGAGTAATTATTAACTTTGCCATGCACTAATTGATACACGCAAGCAGCATCCGAAAAGAGAAGCGTTTTCATTGGCTGCTAGTGACAGAAATAAGTCGCAATCGCGGGTCTGCAGGTTCTTTGTCTTTGGTCCAAATTAGTTTAGCTTGCCCAAATGGTTAATATAAATAAGAAACTCCGAACGAAGCGAGAAGTTTATTGTGAGCTTCTAATCAATACTAGTTCAATCAGTACTACTACTAATCTAGTAGGAATCCACAAGTAGTAGTCTAGTAAACTAGTAGTAATCGGTACTAGTTCAAATCTATTCTTAGGCCTTGAGTTGATTTCAGTCAAACAAGGCTTAATTTAAATATGGGTTGGTTACTTAAGGGTTAAGTCAAAAGAGGGTGGATTTAAACGGGGACCCAGTTGAACGAGGGTTTAGTTAAATTGGGCTGAGTTTTACGGGAGCTCAGTCAAACGAGGGTTTAGCTAAATAGGGTTGAGATGCACACGGGCTGAGTAGCAAGGGGCCCAGTTAAAGTGGGGTTCATTTGCAGGAGGGTTTAGTTAAATAGGGCTGTTACACGTAGGTCCAGTTAAACGGGGGTTCAATTGCACGAGGGGTCAGTTAAATGGGGTTCAATGGTACGGAAGCTCAGTCACCTGGGTTTAGTTACACGAATATCTTTTTTATATAATGTATAACGTACTTGCAACACTATCATGTTTTTGTGTTCTTTAAGTGCATTTGAATGTGACGCTATTTACATGAAAAATGTTTTTTGTTTTTTTTTAATATAAAGGCTCTAAGGTAAAGTCAGCTGAAAAGTGCACGTCCTGGCCATGACCCACCAAAATATTGTCATGGTCCATAGGTGGGGCATATGCCCCACGTTGGAAATCACGGCTTAAGAGTATCGGTTGCAATAAGCCCGAGTCGCTCCTTACTTACTGTTCGTTACCACGAACTGTTTGATTTAAATAAATGTTTTGATTATTGCTGAGGACGAATATTTTGAAATTTGTGACCACAATTTTTCAACGGAAAGGTTTCATTTCATTTTTTGGGAGTCCTTCAGAATTTGATATTGTTTCTTCATAAAAGAAAGGCAGTAGGCAGTATGAAGAAAGGTAGTAATCCTAGTTGATTATTTAAATTTTTGTAATAGTGGAAAATATCAGAAATTGATTTGTTGGTAGCATTTTTTAGTAACTGTAGCGAGCTGAACGCATCCCAAGTTAATTAAGATCTCCCACTACTGTTTCGAGTTGAAATATTGACATGCTTTTCATCGAGGTTGCTGTGATAGCTGCAGCCTAGTGTAGAGTAACCACGTTTCATAGCAACCGAAAGCTTAAATACGTGTTTTGAAACTAATTGTCTAGTGAAAAAAATTGCCACTTGAAGCTAATTCATTTGTGATAACTATTATTTAGGTTGATCTTAGTAATAGCTTATTGGGAAAACAAATTTATATGAATTTTGAAGATCACTTGATTACATAAGTAGCACTAATGTGTCCTCTTTTTTCATTTTTATTTCACTGTACGAGGGTTAGTAGGCTACCTGCACAGGCCACCTGCACTTATATGACTTCTTCTTCTTTTTTCGTTGTACGAGAGTTAGCAGGTTACTGCAACATCACAAAGGGTGGCCGGCGTTTAACCCCCCCCCCCCGGAAAATACGCCCCCGGAGAATCCCCCCCCCGCGGAAAAAAACGGAAAATACTCCTCGGAAAATACCCCCGAAAAATACTCCCCCCCAGAAAATACCCCCAGTGGAAAATACCCTCCCCCCGGAAAATAACTCCTGCTGAAAATAAGGCTTTCCAAATTTGAGAATTTTATTTGAGTTTTATTTTTTTAATTTCCGTAGGGGGATGGAATTTTGGTACTTGTGAATTATGTGCCACTCACCCAAGTTTACGCTGTGTAAAATTCGAGAACACACCGGTTTTTTTTGTTAGTTTCTTCGTTACTTTAGAAATAAATTTTCGCTATACATTTGCACATTAGGGGGGGGGGGTTTAAAGTATAACGGGTCTGCATGCAAAATGTGTTTGGTACACTTATTCTGCATATTAAATAGATAGACAAATAAGTGTATTTTAAAGCCAAATATACGGCCATGAACACAGTAAAATAACATGAATGAATATAGTGAATGTGGTGGGGGGGGGATGTTTAACCTTCCGGAAAATGCCCCCCCACGGAAAGTAACCCTCGTGGAAAATACCCACTCCTTGGAAAATAAAAAGTGACTTTGACGAATATTCACCAAAACTAAAACTGGAAATAAGACACCGGCAGTTTTCGCTTTTTATGCTGCCCTCTAAATATAAAAAATTCTTTCAGTTATTGTTACATTTGTTACCCACCCAAAATCAAAAATCTGAGAAACTTTCCCTTATTTTTGAAAAAAGGGGAAACACCCCCCAAAAAGCAAGCGATCTTATTGAAAATCCCTTTATTAGGTACATCATATAAGAGCACCCTACCATAGAGGTTTCAAGCTCCAATCTTCAAAATGTGGAATTTCGCATTTTTTTTCCCCAGAAGAAACATAGTTGATGCATGTTTATTTGTTTTGTTTTTATCAGGGGTGATTGTATCAAACTGAAGGTCCAAGATAATTGGGAGGGAGCTCATTCAAACGTGAATTTAAAGCTCTTTTTTAAGTGACCATACAGATTGGGCCAGGGGAAAGTCTTGTTTTCTTGCTATTTTACGGCACCAAACTACGACTTTACCCCGAAGAGGACAAATTTTCAATCAATTTAAAATTCTAGGAAGCTAATTGATTTAAAATTGTCAATAACTATATTTTAGGCTTCCCAGTTGCAAAAGAGCTAATGCCACACGGTGGCAGTACTGGATTCAACCAAGTTGATTCGCTTTATTTGTAATGAAAATAGGCTATGTTTGCTGATCTGTAATTGCGTATCAGCTATAATGAGGGGGGTGAGTCATTGTTTAGGTGGGTGTAGGTTAGATTCCTAAAAAAGTACATTTTAATGGACAAACTGCTTGCTCTTCTTGAGGCTTAAGATAAATGTTGAAAGAGGTAGGGGATGAATTAACTAAATTGTTTCTCTATTCAGCTAAAATGTCACATTCCCATATCTACCAGCATGCTGCTCCTTACTTTTAGTTGAAAAAACTTTTTTTTTTAATGAAGCTTAGAGACAAACATTTTTTTAAAGGCAATGGAAAAAATATGTCAGTTAAAGCAAAAGTATATAAAAATGGAAAAAAGTAATTAATTGCAAAAATATACACAAAACAATAACCTACTTAAAAAAAACTAAGATATAAACTCCCAGCAATCCGTTCTGCTCATATACGTAATAATTTCTGTTCGTTTTAAGTTTTAATGTTACTCCTTACTTTCAGTTGAAAAAACTTGCTTTTTTTATTTAATTTCTGATCTTTTTTAAATAATGCTGGGAAATTGGGTGCCCGCTTCATAGAAATGTCCCTTCCCCCAAGGAAACATCCTCCATGGAAAGATCCTCCCATGTAAAATCCTCCTCCGACCTCCCCCACCCACCCAGAAAAAATCCCTCCTGAAAACGTATGTATACTTCCCAATAATCAATACTATATGTAGACAATGGTAAAGTTCATAACTTGCAGCCCTTCCCCGGGAACTATGGGGGATTAATTCTTCTCAAAGACATATTTATTAAATTTTCGACTATGCTGAACAAAATGGCTATTTCAAAATTTTGATTTGGTGACTTCGGGGAAAAACTTAGCGTTGGAGGGGGCCAAGTTGCCCTCCAATTTTTTTGTCACTTAAAAAAGGGCACTAGAACTTTTAATTTCAGTTCAAATGAGCCCTCTCACGATATTTTAGGACTACTGAATTGATACGATCACCCCTGGGAAAAAACAAACAAAAAAAAACAAATTCATAAACACTCATCCGTGATCTTTCTTCTGGCAAAAAATACAAAATTCCACATTTTTGCAGATAGAAGCTTGGAACATCTACAGTAGGATTTTCTGTTGCGCTTAATCTTGTGGTTTGATTTTCATTAAGATTTTATCACTTTTAGTGGGTGTTTCCCCCTTTTTTCGAAAACGAGGCAAATTTTTTCAGGTTCGTAACTTTTAATAGGCTAGACTAAATTTGATGAAATTTGAATAATTGAAATCAACATAAAGATCTAAATCTCTAGATGTATCTATTGATATTCAAAAATCCGTTTTTTTAGAGTTTTGGTTATCATTGAGCCGGGTTGCTCCTTATTTACAGTTCGTTGCTACAAACTATTTGATCGCTGATCAAAGTTTATGTTATGTGTGCCTTTCATTTATGTTATTTTACTGTGTTTATGGCCGTATATTCGGCTTTAAAATACACTTATTTGTCTATCTATCTAATATGCAGAATAATTCTACCAAACACATTTTGCATGCATACCCGCTATGCTTGCCCCCCCCCCCCTAATATGCAAATCAATAGCACAAATTTATTTCTAAAGTAACGAAGAAACTAACAAAAAACCGGTGTTCTCGAATTTTACACAGCGTAAATGAGTGAGTGGCGCATAATACACAAGTACCAAAATTCTTTCCCCCTACGGAAATTAGAAAAATAAAACTCAAATAAAACTCTGAAATTTGAAAAGCCTTATTTTCCACGGGAAGGGGGGTTTTTCCCGGGGGGTATTTCCCCGGGGGCATTTGGGGGGGGGGGGTATTTTCCGCGAGGGTATTTTCCACGGGGGGGATATTTTCCGGGGGTATTTGCCGGGGGGTATTCGCCTAGAACTATCACAGAGTGGCTCTTTGAAGAATGAGGTGAAAAACGAGGTGGAATTGAATACTGCGGTGAGGTCCGTCTTTTATCATAAATCGTCTTCTGATTAGCAAGACTGGCAGGCTACTGCCGTATCGTAGAGTAGAGGGAAGTTTAACGACTCATTTCAAAGCTCTTGATCCTATCTACATGTTTTTTGTAAATTCGTCTTGATAATGCAAATTTTAAGGGGCATATGGCATCAAAAATTTTAATACAGTGATATTTGTGGAGTTGAAAGGCTGGGAAGCATAAAAAGGCTACTATTTTAATCACCATGAGTGAATATCCCTAACTTGAGGTTTACGACTACCCTTCTTGTAGGCTTCCCCTCATAGCCCCCTTAGTAAGTGAAAACTAAATAAAGCATGTTCTAAAAAAAACTGCATAATGACAAAAAACTATTTAAATTTGATTTTGGAATACAAAGTACCATTTATGTCTTCCTTAACAGCAAAAATGAATTACGATAACAATTTTTCGGAAATTTTGAAAAAGAGATTAAAACTGTTGCGTCTCTTTCTTTTATTTTTTAGTCCTCCAGCATTAGTGGGGCACCTAAAACATCGGAGAAAGGTGTTTAAGAGCTCATTTGAGAAGTAATGCTTAGCCTACATCTTTGTGCCTAGAAAAATTGGTTTCGGCAGTGCCATCGTAAAGTGGCATGTGGCATCAAAAACGAGACTTTTTGTGTCATTTTCCGAGTGGATAGGCTTGGAAGCATAAACACTACCATTGAAGCATCCGTGGCCTAAAATCTCTGACCGGATGCTTTATATTCGCCTCTGTAATGCTTTCCTCTCAGTCCTCTTAGTAAGGGAAAAGTTAGAAAGCACGTTTTGAAAAAAAAATGCCAAATGAAAAAACGTTTTCACTCAAATTCAAAGCTTATACAAGAATAATGATAAATACTATTTGTGTTTATCCCAACAGTAAAAGTAAATTACGATAACATATTATGAGTAAACCCGCAAGAGCGCTTGAAACCCTTATGTGTCTTATATTTTTCCCCGGTGCCAGCGGAGTACTGGGACATCGCAGTAGCGTTGACATGTGTAGCACAGTTTTAGCAGTTAGTTTTACCCCCCCCCCCTTCTGACATCAAGGTGTGCATAGATTGGTCATGGATTGTGACGACACACACTGATCCGTCGTAGAAGGCAATGGGAGAGCACTGCCCCTCTCCTGAATTCAGAGATTTTTTATTTAACCTTTTACTCTTCATAACAATTCGATTTTAATGATCAGTTTTCCTGTATTTCATATGAGAAGTCAAAAATTCTTTGCAGCTTTGTGGCAGAAAAATTGCCGCAACAACAATAACAAAGGTTTCTGTAAATTATGTTATTTGTTGTCTATATTTAAAACTCTTTTAACACCATGCTGGGTACTCGTGTATTATCTGTAACACACGCGCCATATTATATAGGGAAGGTGCTTAAGAACCTAGTCAAACGGGTTTCTTTCAATAGACAATTGGATTGGAAACCGTGGTTTGTCATTGCGTCAAATATTTAAATATTGGGGCTTAGGGGGAAAAAAGGTACCTAGGTTGGGTTAGGTTAGGTTATGTATTTAATATATGCTATGCTTTGAGTGCAAATCAAGACCAAGAAAGAGTGATTTGCTCAAAAAGAGTACAAGTCAAAAAATTTGAATTCGCAAGGCTGCCAGTGCTTGCGCAGCACCTCTGAGGAATAAAAGAGTGCATTTCAAACAAAAAACGTGCAAGTTGGTAACCCTGTTCCTTGGGTCAATTGCAGTTCTGACGAAGTTGCCAACTTCTGACGTTCAAAGTGAATATTGGGGTGACGTGCTAACACCCCAAAAGAGTGATTTTCACTCTTCCGCATCCCCTCTAAGGTAAAAAAGAGTGCATTTCTCACGAAAAGTGTGCAAGTTGGCAACCCTGCCGATGAGAGACTATTGAAAGCCTAATAAATTAATTTGTTATTTCTGCAGGCTACTTGAGGACTTTTCTGCTCCTAATCTTGTTTTGTTTGTTGAATCAGTTTTGCAGATATACCTTGCATAAACTGCGAAGCAATTATTTTTAATCGTTTTAAATTTCAACCTTGCTCTCTACTTCTCTCAGAATTTTTTTTTTTTTTAATTAATTACTGTCTAACCTTAACGCTAAGTTAACGGTAAGTAAATGACTTTTTATGTGCGTATTCGAGTGAGAAGAGAATCTCAAACAACTGGAACTTTCCAAAGTCTGTTGGATGGTTCTCTGTCATTTGCCATGTTGATCAGATTAGAAGCGGAACTAATGATCTATCGTAAATATCTTTCGAAATCCATGTCTTTCCCATCAACTGGAAGGTAACCTAAATCAGGCCTCATCTGCAATAATTATGCCAAAAACGCTATTTAGTTGACACCAGTTCCAATATTTTTCGAACTCGATAAAACTTAAAAAAAGAAGAATATTTATATAATAAATTTCATGATCCATTCACTGGGCGGCTTTTTAACTAGTCCTTGTTATAATTGAGGGGCTAACCACTTTTTAACATCCGGTGTACCCAATGGAACGTCATCTGCTCCACCACCCATGAGCCACTTCAGCCACACGTGGCAAAGAACTGCGACGGCTAGTGCTCGCCATGCGGCGTACATGATTGCGGTTGCAACGGTAGCTGCAACCTAGTAAAGACCGAACCTCGGACCATAGTAACTCAAAATTAATCATTTTGAAAACAAATCGGATCGAAATAAAAACTACACCACCGGAATCACTATGGTCGAAACACAATTCAGGTACTTGCGTCTTTGAAAGTGGTGACCTCTTTGTTACAACAACTGAAAAACACGTGGAAAGCCTCAGGCAGGTACATTTGCATTTGTTTCTTTATGGGGGGCTCACTTTGTGCAGATGGTGGGTAGACAAGTTCATTTTATTTTTACTAATAGATCTTTCATTGTGTGCATTAATCCAATGTAGCAGTGTTAGTGCCTATTTGTGGTGGTATCAGTGACTTTTTGCAAAGGGTACTTGAAAAATAAAAATACTTTAATTTCAGGGTGGTGAATGGGACCCACCAGTCTCATTTGCGTAACACACGAATATTATATTTGTAGCACTAGTCTAAAAAATGGCCAGTTTCAGAACCTGAACTGATGATTCTCAAATTTGAACCTCGACCCTCATAGAATTTGAGCTTTTTGGGGTAAATCAAAACATTTATCTTGTTTTTCCCTGTCAGTTCCTTATATTTTCAATGAGGACTCCCTGTTTTAATCGAATGAAAAGGTGGATTTTTACAAATATGCTATTTTTTTTGTAGGCATAGCCATTAGGAACTTGGGTTACTCTCTATATGGAGGCATAGGCATAAGTAAGTAAAATATGGAATATTTCGAAGAAAATGCTTATTTTATAGGTTAAGGTGCTGCATGATCGCTATTTATATCAGACAATCACTTTCGGGACACATCTAAGTAGGGTAAAAAGGACTTAATGGTTAATATTCTATGAATTTTTAAAAAGAAATAGCTTCATCCATGGGAATAAAGTTTAATAGATTTTTAGGAGTCAATATTTGATTCGATTCCAAAAAGTTTCATTTGCTTAGCTCAACTACTTTCTTTGAACTATTAATGAAATACGAGGCGTATTTCTAATTAAGGTCCGCTTGAACATAAGTAAAAACGAAAGATTATTTCAAAAAAGTAAATCTATTTTCAGTGAGTACATACTTTACTCTATTTTTTAGCATAGTTACTAAGTTTTTAAAACACTTGTCATACCTCTCAACTAATTTTAAAGTATAGTCTTCAGAAGAACTTGCCGCCGCTCCAATAACCAAGAGTTCACTGCAGTTTTTATGTTGTCGTCTTCTTTTTAACGTTGCCACTGAGGTGGCAGTAGTAATGTATCTATATATTTCAAATATACATGTACTTACACAAGCCTGAGGCATTGATATGCGTGTAGTTTAACCGGTACATTGGCTTACCAGGGCCAGTCACCTATTACTATGAACGATGCATCCCTTAGCAGACGGGTTTTCTAATGTGACACTCATTTTTTTGTGTGTCAGTGTAAGCTAGAATGCACTCCAGCCAGTGATTGCGTAATATGCCTTACCAGGGCCAGTCACCTATTACTAGGAAGGGTACTTGCCCTACCAAACGGGTTTTCTGATGAGACACTCATTTTTTTGTGTGTCAGTCGGTTAGAGAGAGCTGACGATTACTCCATATGGTAACTTGATTAGCCGGTTTTTTAAAAAACTTGGCAAGCTATAATGTACTCAAGCAAAAACCCTATATAATGTTCATACACTGCATTCCAATTTTCATTATGTTTTAACATATTGTTTATAGTACACTAAATATTATTAACTTTGAAAATAATGGATTCGTCAATTTTCAATGTGAGTACACTTTTCATTCTTTTATTTCCCAAAAAAAAAAATGTTTTACTAGTAAATTCAAATTTCAGGGGGACTTAGCCCCCTCCCCTCCAACAATACAAAATCTTAGAAGTATGATGAGTATATTCGATTGAAATGGCAAAGCACGCTTTTTTCTATTATGTAAATAAAATCTCTCCTCCACAGCTATGTTTACAAGTTTTAATTTTGTTGAAAAACAGGTCTTTATCATTCAGAAACCAACTTTTCTACAACATGCTGTGAGTTTCTGATTTGAATGAAAATCTTGCATGTTACAAAGAAATTGACAGTTTGGAGAGTCACATTTCACAGTATCGTGGTATATACGGGGTTTGTCTAATTCCGATGTCACGGCTATACTTACAAGCAGTTTCTCAACATTTATGGTGACAATCCATGTCTAAATGACTTTCTAGTGCTAAATGATGAATGAGGCGCTGATTCCCCTATCCCTCCCCCTAATGATTTTAATAATAATTCTATTGGGATTTCCTCGAAAAATTTCATTTTTTTTTTATTTTCAGTGAAAAAATAGTGCCTTCATGATTCTGAGTAACTCATTCCATCCCCCTATTTTTTGAGGGGATGGTAACGCACGGTTGACATTGTGACACTTTGATGTTGGTTAATCGAAGCTCTCGTTGACGGTGTTCGCTTGATGTGCCCTCATTTTCGTTAATGTCACTTATTTACTAAGGAAATTAAATCTCGTACAGGCTTTTACTGAGGACATTAAATCTCATATATGTGTTTACTAAGGACAAAAATTTTATATCAATATTCTGGTTCTCTTTAGCCCTGTTTAAAGTTTTATGTTGTTTTTATAAGGGGATTTCGTGTGTTTTTATCATATTTGCATATTTTTGTTGGGGGAAAACACTGAAAAGCAGTATTAAGAGCTATATTTGTGAATTTTTCACTGACAATTCCCTTTTTTTTTAACCAACCCTTGACCTTTCTAAGTGCATTTATACTGCGAAATGTCCCTAAGCTGACACAGCCAATCATAGAACCCCTACTATATTTGTGCTCCGATGTCGCGGTTATACTTACAAGCAGTTTCTCAACATTTATGGTGACAATCCACGTCTAAACAACTTTCTAGTGCTAAATGATGAATGAGGCGCTGATTTCCCTATCCCTCGCCCTAATGATTTTAATAATAATTCTTTTGGGGTTTTCTCGAAAAATATCTTTTTTTTTTAATTTTCAGTGAAAAAATAATACCTTCATGATCTTCAAAAATAAACCGATGAAGAAAATAAAATTTTCGGTAATATTTAGCAGTAAGAAGAAGGAAGGTAAAGAAATTAATAATAGGAGCACATTTAAGCCATTATATACATCACGCCTTAATCAGCAATAAACTTTTTGCCTTTAAACAGGAGAAGGAGGGAAAAATTTGACCTCTTAAGCATTTATCCAACAAAATAGAAAAAGGAGATTTTTTTTTCATGCTAAATTTTGCCTTCTTTTTAAGGAAGAGGATACGTGCAATTACCCCCCTTTGGAAAAGAAACCACGAGGGAGCGAAGTTACATTGATTCGAGCTGCAAGGCCCTCTATCATCAAATTTGTTTGTGGAATTACACACGATCTGGACCAGCCAACAACCACACAACGTCTAATGTCAGGACCCTCTCGTGCCACTGTTAGGCCTATGCAAGCTGGGAGGAAATTGAAGAGAGAGTAGGTTACTTCTCATAGTGCCTCAGCCCAGCCTACTCAAGATCATGAGGTTGAATCCCTTCATGTGTTGTCATGGACATCAGGTGTTGCAGGCTAGTTATAATTTTTAAGTATATATATAATTTTTTTTTCTTTCCGTATTTTAAAAAATAAGATAAAGTTTCTCATTTACATATATTATTATTATTAAAACTAAAATTGTCTCCTACGTTATCCTATAATAATCACATTTTAATATCTATAGTTAACAATGTTACCAGTATATATAAAAGTGGTTACAACACTGAAATCGATTAACTTGCATTTAAAAAGGACAGTACCTTGTAATTTATTTTCTGAAAAAGACGTTTTATAATTCTATATTCAAATTATTTTCTTAGACAACTTAACTATATAAAAAAAACAATTCGCTATTTAAACGTTGACAACCAATATTGAACTGCTATTTTTTTTTCAGCAAAACTTTCTCACGTATCCTGCGATTATCAAATGAAGCATCAGATTGCTTGAATTTTTAATCCACTCGACAGGCAGAATTCGAATTTTAAGTGCGCCTTGCAAAGTGGGGTTTCCTATAACCGGATTTCTATCTCCGATAAGATATATTAACACAGGAAAAAAGGTTTTTAATAATTTCCAAATATCTCATCACAGCGATGTCAAGAAACATTATTTGGGGGAACCCGTTTTTGGTCGTTTCAAGCAATTATTTTGAGGAAACAGTTAAGGACATTTTAAAAGATGTTTTCGAGAAAGAATTTGAGGCTGTTCTATTTGAACAGTGTTGTGAAGTCCGATATCCCAACTCGAAAGGGCTTCGATCCTCCTACCCCGAAGGAAGCTCCCGGTTCCCAAGGGATCCCCCCCGGGGGGCTCTAAACAGAATAATTCAGAATTTTAATTGAGCTGTTATTTTTGATATGGATGAAGAAAAAAAAAGTTCTTCTCCCTTAAAATGATTTTTTTAGTTCAGGTCAAGTACTTCCACAACTTCAAACAAATCCGTTGCCAAAGGACAAAGAAACGTTCGGATTGTTGAGAGAGTTACTCCAACACCACCAATCGATGTTTGGGCTTCGTGTCCATTAACCGAAGCTGAAGAGCAAGTGTTCATACAGCATACTGCGTCAGTTGAACGATGGTCGAATTTTATTGAGAGTTATATTGAAGAGGGACAAGCACTAGAATTGGACCACTATTTTGCGTTTTTATTCTAAAAATTTTTGGAACAAAACCATCTATTTTATATATCATTATCATTTTCTAACATGTCCTTTAAGAATAAGACAAAATTTTCCTGTATGAAAAAATATATATTTATAAAATGTTCGGTTTTTATAATGAAAGACATATGGCAGTGTAACTTTTTTTTCTTCTTCTTTTAATTGTTCAGGTGGTTGGACAATGAATATGAAAAATTGACATAGTTTATTAACTTTAAAAAATAATATTGGTTATTTTAAATAAGAAATAAAACTTTTTTCTACATATTAATGATATAGCACCACCGCCACCATTGAGTGATGAAACAAGTGAATTTACAGGACCAATTTTTTCACCACCATCGGAATTCCGTGACGAGGCTACATTACTTCTAGAGAATATGGAGGGGTATAGGGATTTCGTTAGTGATGTTTTTGGGGAAATGGTTAGCTTAGACGACTTAAGCTGTGATATTGACATGCTTGAGGATCCGGGGTGGGCAGATAGTTTTATGCGTGAGCATTTAGGTGATGCTACTGGTGCATCTGATCGAGTTTCTCATATCGAAATTCCATCACGGAACAAATCAGACTGTCTTGATCAGTTGACCCCAAACACTTGGGAATATATAATAGGGAACTACCTCACCACATCTTCACGCAATGTTATTGAACAGATTGTGAGAGATGGTGTTATTGACAATTCCCTTTCACCCTCCACCATTTCACTTAAAGATATAGCTAGTACTAATAGTAGTTATGCAACAACAACAGCAACAGTATCCCCTCTTCCAGATTTTTTTTCTGTCCAATTCTGCCTTGCACCACACATTGGTCTACAGCGCCAAATTCGGTTACCCCTTCAACTCTTTAATGACGGGGTGTATAATACCAGATCTCTTGGCTAATTCTCAGTCATATTCTGACATGATTCGAGACATTCTAGGACAAAACATGGAAGTTTGGGGAGTAGTGTTCAGTGTAAACGCAAAGATTTCGCTAAAAATATTTTTTTTTATATAAAATTCGGGTGAGGTGTATTCAAAATAGTTGCACACAGAGATGTTGTCAATACGCCCACATTTGTCAAATTATGGGGAGGTTTTTCTAAATTGGGCTAATAGTATTCAAAGTAAGTGGGAAAAATATAATGAGGGGGGTAGTGGATCTGTGGTTTTATTTATTGAAAGTTTAAATGTTAATATATGTAGGTTTAAAAAGGATTTTATTGTAAGAGGTGGGGCTGGGGAGAGGGCTATAATTTTAAAGTATCATTCAGATTTAGAGGGGTGTAAGGGGATACAACGAATCTGTTTCGATACGAGGCTGCAGTGCTTCAAGTATGCATTTTTAATTGCCGTATACAGACCACTTCAAATAGATGCCTCTAAGAAAAAGTTGGACGAAACGGCAGTTAATGGTAGGGAGGCTTCAAAGTTCCCCAAAGTAGATTTTAATTGTTTGAATGGTCGATTTCCCGTGACATTAAATGGACTAGATAGTTTCGAGTGGTCTAATAAACATTTAAAGATTGGTGTCACGGTGTTACACTATTAATCAGAATTTGAAGAGAGTCAGCGTTCCAATAAGAAGGATATACTATTTCCAGTGCGGGCTTCTTCAATTGAATCACTAGAATATTGGGTGTGGCTTCTATACACCCCACCCACAGACTCTAATTATATTGGTCTTTCAAATCTGTTTATGGACATTAGTAGGGTTTTATATGAGGGTAGGAAATTGGGGGGTGTACATTACTGCTGTTGAACATACCTCTCAAGCTATTGGACGGATTTAAAGTTAGACCATCAAGTGAAACACTATAAACTTATGGGATGCCACGTTATGGAGACGGTAAGTAGTCAAAAAATAATATGGCATTTTTAGAAATTTCAAGACATACTCCTAATGAGAAATAAGATTACTTTAGACTGTCAGGCTAAACTGACAGATATGTGTGTTCCATCATATTCAAATCGTGTTAACATTACATGAAGCCATAGGGGTCTCTTACGCTCACGCGCAACGAGATTCCAATAATACCATGCAAGTGTTGGATGTAGTTGAGATTTTGAGTGACGATGAAGACTGCATGCGCTCGGCATTGGTCAGTCTAATCAAAACAGCGAACGGTGCTATTTCGCACCTTCGTTATACAAACTATCCTCTGCTCCTATCACCAGATGACATAGTGGCCATTGAAAATCGTAAAATGTGTTGGGTTTGCAAGGGAGAATTTGATGATGGTGTTGGGAATGGGGGGAGGAGGAAGGTGATAAAAACATAAGTTGTTCCCACAAAAGGATTTTCGTTCTTAATTAGAAAAAATTAAAAAAAACACTTTTTCCACAAAATAAGTTTTTCAAAGAAAAGTAAAGAACTCCATTAAACAAAAAATTAGCAAAAATAACATCAAATAATCTACCAATCGTGAAACTGCCACAAATCAGCATCGATAAATAAATGAAGCCCAAAATGAACAGAAATTACAATAATTAACCGAGTCAAACTCAAAACGCATTTTTAAGATAGTACATTTTTATAAATATAAAAAAAGTTTAGTAAAATTCTACGGTACTGTTCTATTAGCTGTAAACCATACAAGAAGTAAAGTTCGGTTAATGCTAATGAAATAAAACAAAATAAGGATTTGTTTTTACACTGCTCACAGTGTAGAATGTGTTACTAAAATTTTGTTTATTGAGCCGTATCGCTCCTTACTTACAGTTCGTTACCATAAACACCATAAAACAAAAATAAACACGCATCTGTGGTCTTTCTTCTGACAAAAAAAAATACAAAAGTCCACATTTTTGCATAGAGGAGTTTGAAACTTCCGGAATAAGGTTTTCTCATATGCTGAATCGGTTGGTATGATTTTGATTAAAGTTCTATGACTTTTAGGGGGAGTTTCCTCCTTTATTCAAAAATAATGCAAATCTTCTCAGGGGCATAACTTTTGATTGGTAAAACTAAATTTAATGATTTGAAATCACTTATATATTTGAAATCAGCATAAAAATATGATTCTATTGATGTATCCATGGGTATCAAAATTCCGGTTTTTAGAGTTTCGGTTACTATTGAACCGTGTCGCTCCTTACTTACAGTTCGTTACCACGAACTGTTTGAAAAAACGGTTGCTTTACAATACGAACATCCTTCCAGTTTCTTCATATATGGAATAATTTATGCTCATTTCTACTATTAGTGTTGTTCCTTACATTCAGGTGGAAAAAAACTAGTTTTTTTTTATTTAATCCACTACAGCTTTTAGTCTTCGCGATTTTTGTATTAACCAGGAGTTTTGTAAGAGCATGAGAGCAAGCTATTAATTAATTCATATCTGTAATTCTAAATTTAAAACACTCATTAGCTTGACATGCCACGCTTTTAAAAAAGATACCCTGTATGTTTTTGTCGGGGAAATAAGCTCGGGAATTAGACAGACACGACACACAAACAGAGTCATAGTGAGAGAGATATCCAAAAAGTTGGGTTGATCTAGGTCCACTTAGAGTCGCGCGCGACTCTAAGTGAACCTAGATCAACCCAACTTTTCAATAGTAACAATTTTCAATAAAAACACGGTTCAATAGTAACCGAAACTCTAAAAACCGGAATTTTGATACCCATGGATACATCAATGGAATCATATTTTTATGCTGATTTCAAATATATAAGTGATTTCAAATCATTAAATTTAGTTTTATCAATCAAAAGTTATGCCCCTGAGAAGATTTGCATTATTTTTGAATAAAGGAGGAAACTCCCCCTAAAAGTCATAGAACTTTAATCAAAATCATACCTTCCGATTCAGCGTATGAAAACCTTACTTCGGTATTTTCAAGCTCCTATCTGCAAAAATGTGGAATTTTGTATTTTTTTTTTGTCAGAAGAAAGATCACAGATGCGTGTTTATTTTTTTTTATGGTGTTCATGGTAACGAACTGTAAGTATGGAGCGACACGGCTCAATAAACAAAATTTTAGTAACACATTCTACACTGTGAGCAGTGTAAAAACAAATCCCTATTTTGTTTTATTTCATTAGCATTAACCGAACTTTACTTCTTGTATGGTTTACAGCTAATAGAACAGTACCGTAGAATTTTACTAAACTTTTTTTATATTTATAAAAATGTACTATCTTAAAAATGCGTTTTGAGTTTGACTCGGTTAATTATTGTAATTTCTGTTCATTTTGGGCTTCATTTATTTATCGATGCTGATTTGTGGCAGTTTCACGATTGGTAGATTATTTGATGTTATTTTTGCTAATTTTTGGTTTAATGGAGTTCTTTACTTTTCTTTGAAAAACTTATTTTGTGGAAAAAGTGTTTTTTTTTTTTCTAATTAAGAACGAAAATCCTTTTGTGGGAACAACTTATGTTTTTATCACCTTCCTCCTCCCTCCATTCCCAAAACCATCATCAAATTCCCCCTTGCAAATTCAGCAAATTTGACGATTTTTAATGGCAGCTATGTCACCTGGTGATAGGAGCTTAGAATAGTTTGTATAGCAAAGGCGCAAAATTGCACCGCTTACTGTTCTGATTACACTGACCACTGACGAGTGCGTAAAATCTTCATCGTCACCCAGCATCTCAACTAACTCAAGCACTTGCAGGGTATTATTGGAATCTCGTTGCGCGTGAGCGCAACGAGACACGTCAAAAACACGATTTGAATTTGACGGATCGCACACGTCTGTTAGCTTAGCCTCGCAGTCTAAAGCGATCTTATTGCTCTGCAGGAGCGTGTTATGGAAATTTTTAAAACGTAAGATCGCTCTATCTCCGCTTACCGTCTTCACAGCCTGGTATCCATGACGTTTACAGTGTTTAATGTGATGGTCAAATAAAAAGGCCGTACAATATAAGGATAAATTCATAAAGAAGCAGTAGTCTACACCCCCCCATTTTTTACCATCACATAAAACCATACTCTAGTCCACAATTGGATTGGAATGACAAAGTGACATGGAGTCTGTGGGTGGAGTGTAGAGCAGAAGCCTAAAATGTTTTGTAGATTATATTGCTGGTGCTAGAACTGGAAAAATTATAACCGATTTATTGTTACGCTGGACCCCTTAATTGGCAGGAACCTAATCCAGAAACTTAACTACCCTATACTAAAGCGCCTACTACCAATCTCACATCTTTCTTCTTTTTAGTGTCACGGGAAATTGATCATTTAAACAATAATAATCTATCATGTAGAACTTTGAACCCACCCTTCCCTTAACTGTCATTTCATCAAGCTTTTTCTTAGAAGTATTATCGTGCAAAGTCCTATCGATTGCAATCAAATACACTAACTTGAAAGACTGTATTCTTAAGTCTAAACATATTCGTTGCACCCCTTTACATCGCTCTAAATAAGAGTGATATTTTAATTGAATAGCAAACTTCCCATGCCCACATCTTACAATAAAATCTTTTTTAAACCTATATATTTTAACATTTAAACTTTCGATAAATAAAACCACAGATCCACTACCCCCTCGTTATAATTTTCCCACTTACTTTGAATACTATTAGCCCAATTAAGAAAAACCTCCCTATAATTTGATAAATGCGGGTGAATTGCCAACATCTCTGTGTGCAAGTATTTCGAATACTTCTCACCCGTATTTTCATTATAAAAAAATATTTTTAGTGCTATCGATGCTTTTAAACTGACCCCCACTCCCCAAACCCCCATTTGTTGTTCAAAAATGGCTCGAATCTTATCAGTATATGAATGTGTAATGGCCGAGGGATCTGTTATTATATCCAGCGACACTAGAGAGTTGAAGGGGTCACCAAATTTTGGCGCTGTAGACCAATTTGTGGTGCAAGGCAGAGTTAGACAGAAAAAAATCTGGAAGAGAGGATACTGTTGCTGTTGTTGTTGTACTACTACTACTAGTACTACCTCTATCTTTAAATCGAATTGTTCAGGGTGACAGGGAATTGTTGGTAACACCACCACTCCAAACCTGCTTAATCACATGTGTTGAATATGCCGTGAGGCAGTCCCCTGTGGTATGGTCCGTGGTACTTGGGAAACGCTCACCGAGCCAGGCTAGTGATTTCTATCTGAGACGTTTATATTGAGGACCTGGCCGAGATGCACTAACAACATCTCATAAATATTTACGCATAAGAATACATGCCCACCCCAGATCCTCAAGCATGTCGATATCATAAGTTAAGTCGTCTAGGCTAACCATTTCCCCAAAAACATCATTAAGGAAACCCCTTTGCCCCTCCATATTCTCTAGAACTAATATAGGCTCATCGCTGAACTCCGTTGGTGGTGAAAGAATTGGTCCTGTGAATTCACTTGTTTCATCACTCAATGGTGGCGGTGGTGCTATATCACTAATCTGTAGAAAAAAATTTTAATTTTTTATTCTAAATAATGATTATTTTTTTTATAAAGTTAATTAACAGTGCCAATCCCTTTTAGTCACTGACCCACTGTTGTATCATTTAACAACCGAAGAAAAAAAAAGCTGCTTCGCCTCATATCATTTGTAATGGCAACTGAGCCTTATAAAAATATATATTGTTTTAGTCGTAGAAACGTTTTCTTATTCTTCTAGGATAATATGGAGCAGGAAACTGATATATAAAACTGATAGTTTTATTCCGAACATTTTTAGAATAAAAACGCAAAATATGGGTCCGATTCTACTGCTTGACCCTCTTGAATATAAATTTAAATGTAATCCGAGCATTGTTCAACCGACGCAGTATGTTCTATGAGCACACACTCTTCAGTTTTTATTAGTGGACACGAAGCCTATCCATCTACAGCTGGTGTCGCAGTAATTCTCTTAATATTTCAAATTTTTTTATGTCCTTTAGCAGCGAATTTTTGTGAAACTCTGGACGTAATTGAGCCGGACTAAATAAATCATTGTAAGAGAGAAGAACTTTTTTTTTCTCCATCCATATCAACAATTAAAGTGCAATTAAATGCCGGATTGTTCTTTTTATAGCCCCCCGGGGAGGATCCTTGGGAACCGGAAGCCTCCTTTGGTGTAGGAGGATCGTAGTCCTTTCGAGTTGTGGTATCGGACTTCAAAACACCGTTCAAAAAGAACAGCCTCCAATTCTTTCTCAAAATCATCTTTTAAAATGTACCTAACTTTTTCGTCAAAATAATTGCATGAAATGATCATAAACGGGTTCGCCCAAATAATGTTTCTTGACATCACTGTGATGACATAATTGGAAATTATTAAAAAACCTTTTTTCCTGTGTTAATATATCTTTTTGAAGATAGGATTCCTGTTATATGAAACCCTAATTTGCAAGGAACACTTAAAATTCGAATTACACCTGTCGGGCGGATTAGAAATTAAAGTTTACTGATGGAAGAATTTGATAAGCTCCTGATACGTGAAAAAGCTTTGTGCAAAAATATATATTAGTTTAAGATTGGTTGTCAACTTTGAAATAGTGAATTGTTTTTTTTATATAGTTAGTTTGTTTAAGGAAATAATTGGATTATTGCATTAGAAAACATCTTGGTTAGAAGAGAAATTACAGGTAAGGTTTTATAGAAATGCATGATAAGCTACTTCAGTGTTATAACCATTCCTTTATATAATGGTAATTTGGTTAATGAAAAAAAATGAAATAGGATTATTATAGAATAGTTTAGAAACCAATTTTAGTTTTACTCATCAAAAGTTAAATGCTTGAGAAAATTTACCTCATTTTCGAAAAGAGGGAAAGAAAAAAAAATTATATATATACTTACAAATTCTGATTGGGCCTCTACACCTGAAGTCCCTGGCAAAGCATGAAGGGGTTCAACCGCACGATCTTGAGTAGGCTGGTTTGAGGCATTATGAGAAGCAACCCATTCTCTTTTCAATTTCCTTCCAGCTTGCGTAGAGCTAACACTGGCGTGAGAGGGCCCTGGCATTAAAAGTTGTGTGGTCGTTGGCTGGTCCAGACCATGTATAATTCTACCAGCATATTTGATAATGGAAGACTTTGCGGCTTGCATTAATGTAGCATCACTCCATCTTGGTTTCTTTCCCGAAGGGGGGTAATTGCACGTATCCTCTTCCTTAAATAAAGTGCTAAATCTAGCATGAAAAAAAAATCCCCTTTTTCCATTTTGTTGGATAAATGCTTAAGAGGTCAAATTTTTCCCTACTTCTCCTGTTTAAAGCCAAAAAGTTTATTGCTCATTAAGGCGTGATGTGTATAATGGCTTAAATGTGCTCCTATTATTAATTTCTTTACCTTCCTTCTTCTTACTGCTAAATATTACCGAAAATTTTATTTTCCTTATCGGTTTATTTTTGTAGATCAAGAAGGCATTATCTTTTCATTGAAAATAAAAAAAATGATATTTTTCAATGATCCCAAACGAACTATTATTAAAATCATTAGAGAGAGGGATGGGGAAATCAATGCCTCGTTCATCATTTAGCACTAGAAACTTATTCAGACGTGGATTTTTATAATAAATGTTGAGAAACTGTTTGTAAGTAGAACCGTGACATCGGAGCACAAATATAGTAGGGGTTCTAGCATTTGCTGTGTTAGCTTATGGACATTTCGCAGTATAAATGCACTTAGGAAGGTCAAGGCTTGGTTAAAAAAAAATGGAATTGTCAGTGAAAAAGTCACAAATATAGCTCTTAATATGGCTTTTCAGTGTATTTCCCCCAACAAAAATATGCAAATATGATAAAAACAGGCGAAATTCCCTTTTAAAAACAACATAAAACTTTAAACAGGGGTAAAGAGAACCTTAATATTGATAAATAATATTTGTTCTTAGTAAACACATATACGAGATTTAATGTCCTCAGTAAAAGCCTGTACGAGATTTAATTTCCTTAGTAAATAAGTGACATTAACGAAAATGAGGGGCACATCAAGCGAACACCGTCAACGAGAGCTTCGATTAACCAACATCAAAGTCTCACAATGTCATCCGTGCGTTACAACCCCCTCAAAAGATAGGTGGATGGATTGAGTTACTCAGAATCATGAAGGCATAATTTTTTCACTGAAAATAAAAAAAAATGATATTTTTCGAGGAAATCCCAAAAGAATTATTATTAAAATCATTAGGGGGAGGGATAGGGGAATAAGTGCCTCATTCATCATTTAGCACTAGAAAGTCATTCAGACACGGGTTGTCACCACAAATGTTGAGAAACTGCTTGTAAGTATAGCCGTGACATCGGATTTAGACAAACCCCGTTTATAGCAAGAGCTTGTGAAATTTGACTCCCAAAACTGTCACTTTCTTTGTAACACGCAAGCTTTTCATTCAAATCGGAAAAATACAGCATGTTTTGAAAAAGCTTGTTTCTGAATGATAAAGAACTGTTTTTCAAAACAATTAAAACTTGTAAACATAGCTTTGGAGTAGAGATTTTATTTACATAATAGAAAAAAGTGTGCTTTGCCATTTCTATTAAATATACTCATTATATTGTTAAGATTTTGTCGTTTTGGAGGAGAGGGGGCGAAGTGCCCCTGACAATTGAATAGACTAGTAAAAGTTTTATTTTTTGGAAATAAAGAATGAAAAGTGTACTCACATTGAAAATTGACGAATCCATTGTTTTCAAAGTTAATAATATGTAGTGTACTATAATCAATGTGTTAAAACATAATGAAAATTTTAATGCAGTGTATGAACATTATATAGGGTTTTTGCTTGAGTATATTATAGCTTGCCAAGTTTTTTTAAAAACCGACTAATCAAGTTATCATATGGAGTAATCGTGAGCTCTCTCTAACCGACTGACACACAAAAAAATGAGTGTCACATTAGAAAACCCGTTTGGTAGGGCAAGTACCGTTCGTAGTAATAGGTGACTGGCCCTGGTAAGGCATATTACGCAATCACTGGCTGGAGTGCATTCTAGCTTACACTGACACACAAAAAAATGAGTGTCACATTAGAAAACCCGTCTGCTAAGGCATGTATCGTTCATAGTAATAGGTGACTGGCCCTGGTAAGCCAATGTACCGGTTAAACTACACGCATATCAATGCCTCAGGCTTGTGTAAGTACATGTATATTTGAAATATATAGATACATTACTACTGGTGGCAACTGGTTGAACTAGAGACGAAACATGGGTTTCGCTTATCACGCCCAAATCGAGGCAACAGACCATGGAATGGAAACACACACACACTCCCCTGAAAATTTGAAGGCCGAACATCCTCTCTCCCAGCGCAAAATCATGGCGTCGGTGTTTGGGAATAGGCATGGTGTTGTTTTTTTTGGTCGGCTTCATGCAACGGAGGAACCACTATCAACGCAGAAGCATACTGCCTAACCCTCAGAAAGCTCCACAGAGCAATTTAAAAAAAGGGAAAAAAACTTGGCATGCTGACAAAGGAAATTGTCCTTCTTCATGACAATGCACCTCACACTGCTGGTCAGACCTGTAAGTTGTTGGACAGTTTGGCTGGGAAGTTTTAGATCACCCACAATACAGTCCTGACCTTTTGCTGAGTGATTACCATCCGTTTCTTTACCTCAAGCAACACCTCGGTGGCAAACGTTACAATGATGATGACGACGTAAAAAACGGAAGTGAATTCCTGATTAGCGGAACAGGTGGCAAGTTTTTATACAGTGGTTACTTTAAAATTAGTTGAGAGGTATGATAAGTGTTACAACAAACTTGCTGTTAACTATGCTGTTAACAGGCACGTACGCAAGAATTTGTTTCGGGGGGGGGCCCAATTTGTTTCGGGGGGGGCCAAATCCTTCAAACCCATTATTCTGTGAGAAAAATCAGAAAATTGTGGGAAAATGAAAAAAATCGCGAGATTTCAGGAGGGGCGCCGGGCCCGGAGGCCCCCCCCCTGCGTACGTCCCTGGCTGTTAAATAGAGTAAAATATGTACTTTTTGGAAATAAACCGACTTTTTTTAAATAATCATTCGTTGTGTACTTATTGGTCAAACGGACCTTAATTAAAAACACGCCTCGTACTATTTCCAATACTTTCAGTGAAATAAGGTAATACTTCGGGACATGAATTATTAAGGGCCTCTCGAGGCAGATTCAACTAATGCATGTAAAGGTAGATGACGATTATTTTTTTTTTTTTTTTTTTTTTTTTTTTTTGTAAGCTAAACCAATTAGCAAAGGAAGGTAGTGTGTTCAGGCATACGAACAGGACTAGTGCTAACGCCCCCCCCCCTAAGTCTTCTTAAAGCTAGATCGTTATTTTCGCTTTACGGAAAACAAAATAGTAGGCTATATATTATTCTGCTTTTGATCTTCTTTTTTTCAACATCACTAGGTATCCAAAATTGGGACAAAAATATTCTAAAAGCTTAGTAATTATATAGAATTGATACGAATGATAATAGTAATGTTGAATTTATAACATTCTTGGTAGTAAAATGTTTTTTGTTTTTTTTTCAACATCGCTAGACATTCAAAATCCAGGCAGAAACTATCCTAAAATCTGTGCAATTACGCAGAATTACTTGCAAAAAATTTGTCACATGGCGGGAGTTTTACAGACATTTTGTCAACTCCCTCAACTCTCTTCAGTCGCTGCGGTTCGAATCTCGGGCCTTTGACCCTCGCATAGTGTCATTACAAACTAATTTCTTATGGATTTCCATGGTTCACAACCATTCTCGTGGTTCAAGAAGATTTTGGAAAAATTTGGCATTTCCAGCTTAAAGAGTTTGGCTGTTTTTTCAGTGCAAGCACATATGCGTACACGAATACACAGAGAGACATTCGATTTTATGTCTAAAGAGAATTGATTTCAGTAGAATATTCCACTATAATTTTTTTTTTTTTTGTTTCTTGAGATTGCTAGCTATTCAAAAAGAAACAAAAAGAAATTCATGTTCTTTAAACTACTTTCAATGGATCTTGTATGTTAAGACCTTTATCTGTACAGAAAAAAAACAATCAAATAAGTGTTGGTGCCTTTATTTTTTTTTTGGGGGGGGGGGAAGAAACATAAAATAAATTAGTTTTAAATCAGTACTTCTGGAACACAGTTTTCTTTTACTTATGCTAAAATTACTAATTCTAGGTAAACAAATTGTTGTCTGGACTTTGGTTTTTAAAATTTCAGTTGACGAAAAAGATTTAATTTTCCCACTGTTCCTGATTTTATTTTATGAACTTATAGTTTTTGGCAATTTGAATTAGATTCCCTGACAAATCCTTCTTACATAGATAATCTAAAGGGAATTATAAACTTAATGAAATTACATATTAAGAGTCATTGAACAAAGTGATATCTTTAGTCAGTTCAAAACGGAAAAAGTAAAACAATAATTTGTGTGTGAAATTTGAAACTTAGGCCCGTGTAAGTGGATCTTTCACTATACCTAGAGCACTTGATCTTCCTATTTTCTTTTTGCACGAACATGAATTGAACAATACCTGGGACTAGGAATGTGTAGTCTCACTGTCTTTCTTAATTTGTAGATTCATCTAATTACTCTTTTGGTTTCACTTATTCTAATCACGAGATAAGAAGTAAATGTTTGTGTTTGTTCGGCTTCAATCACATTGAATGTTTCCGAGAGCACAGTTGCACAGCCTGTCACTATATTCTCAATAATGGGACTATAGTTTTTTTCTGACAATTAGTAAACTACCGTTTTCCGGTGTGAAAAAACGATCAAGTTAGGTTACGACTTTTGAAAAATTTGTTTCTCCCTCTCAGTCCCCTTAATATCTTTCATAATTCATCTCCAACTGAAGTTAGATACCCCTGGTCACGAAGTACATGGAATAGACGGCATTGAAGTGTTAACCATATGCCATAACGAAAAAAAGGAAATCGTTTCTTGTCAAATCATACTCTGCTGGTAAGTGAGTGGGCTAATCAAATTTGTATGCAGGGATTTCGTAACTAGCTAGCCACCTTGCTTAATCTTATTAATCAGCCTTCTTTTTTAATACTATTTAACATAACAGGTCATTTTAACTTCGAACTACAGTAGCAATAGAGTAGTAGCATGGAACTCAACATATTATTATTAGGACTCAATTTTTAGCAAAGCAAGCTTGTTTTTTCCGTTATATAGTTCAGGGGAACATTCAAGAAAATAGGCGAATTTTAATTGTAAAGGGAAAGCACCCCCTCCAGGGGCGAATCTACAGTATTTTTATTGGGGGGGGGGGGGCAAGAGGGGTTCATATCCGGATATTCACGGAGCATGGGCTATATTAATTTTTTCTCCACATTATTGGAGGGGCAACTGCCCCCCCCCTTGCCCTTCCCAAACGACTCCCCTGCCCCCTCCTCTACTGCTGTTCCTGGCTTAAATAAAAAAGCTCCATACATTCTATCCATCAATCAAATTAGGGTGGTATATTTATTCAGGTTAGAGCTATAACATTTTTTACTGAATACATCTCTTACCGTTACAATACGGTACATCTTTATCAAACTTTGAACTTGTTTTGATATGAATGAAGATTTATGTCAAATATTTGTATTTTAATTGTATAAAATAAAATTTCTACTTTAAATAAATATAAAAATATATTGCACCTAATGCAATATATATTTATATAAATACATTAATACAAAAATAAATGCAAGATTTCTGCCTGGAGATGGCATATATTTAGGAGTGAGATACCAATGCTTAAAATGGGAATTATATGGAAAATAGTTAATATTGGAGGGAAAGTTGCACGAATCTCAACATATATGGGAGACCACAAGCCTGAATTTGTCCTTCGAGCATGTCTGACTAACGATTAATTAATCAGTCTTTTATATATAGACAAACCACCCAAAGAAGAGATTAAGCAGTTATTACCGAAATTCTGATTTTTGTATATAAGATAAACTATTCGATAATGTATCTTCAGACTCTTTATTTTTGTATAGATCTTTCTACTGACGTGGAAGTTTTTACTTTTGGTTTGGTTTTCAGCGAGCGAAGCTCGATCTGCTTGTACTTATTTTAAATCGACTATCATTAAGGCTGAGGTTAAAATCCTAAATTTCTAGCATAATTTTCTGTATAAGTAAAACTGCCTGTTGGAAATTCAAAACACTCGATGCCGCTTGAGTTTTATTTTCTCCTTTGTTTTAAATGTCTGCCAAGAAAAATCCCATGAACAGTCACCCAACTTGGAACAAAACTAAATTATTTTCTCAAGAGTTCTAAAATGTTATTAAGTTAAATGTAATTAAATAAAATTGCCACGGTCTTAGAAAAACAAACAAACAAACACAGTTAGAAACAACAAACACAGCATGGAAAAAAGGGGAGAATATAAGCAGATTCGGAGAATATAAGAAAATTTGGAGGGTCTCCTGCGTTTTGGGGTGTCTTTCCTATCAAACGGTTCTATTTGTGTTTCATGTAACTATCTTAAGAGGCCTATTGTTACAAAATACGAACCCATATGCAACATAGCTTTTCTTTTAATTTGAGTTTTAGTGTTGCTCTTTACTTTCACGTAAAAAAGCAAGTTTTTCTTAGTTAAAGCTCTATTTTTGATTACTATAGTATTCTAGATATTTCAGAGAGTTTGCCTCCAGAAAAAAAAAAATTCTGCACATTTCGTACTTTCTCATGGGAACAAATATTTTGACTTTCAATCTCATATCATGTTTTCTGCTTAAATAGAGCCTCTAAATTTCCATCCAACATGGTTTATTTGTATACTCCGCGTTCTTTGTTGTATTCCTAATCCTAAAAAAGGCACATAATTTAAAACGGGTTATTTCATCGGGTTATTAAAATTGTTCGGATAAATTTTCTGTGAAATCCTGCTTGCAGCAATGTATAGTATGTTCACCTTTCTAATGCCGTTCACTGATTAAATTTTCATTTAAAGGTTGTTTGCATAAGTTGGGGCCGCTTCGCCAAAACGTACTTAAAAAACCTAAGATGCTCTTGCCCATGACATCCATAACATCTCGAGTTCAACAGTGTATAACAAGCCCACCTCTCCTTTAAGATTTATTTATCTTTTAATCTGTAAAAAATTAGCAATTCTTCATAACAAAGGCCCTTGCTCATGCTATGAGGATAGCGAAAGTAACCTATTTTTGGGGGAGATTTCATTTGTTTTTTGACCGTTTGGTAAAAATTACTATACTGGAAATTTGACATGACAACCTGTTTGGCTGCGATGTGTCATGGGGGAAGGGGGGTTGGAAATTGACTCAGGAGGAGAGTTTTGGGCCTTTAATCGCTTAAGAAGAGCACTGGAGTTTGTCATTTTTGGTTGAATGAAAACTACGACGGCTGATTTAATAATGATCACCCTTGGTAAAAAATAAGAAAATAAAAAAGGAATAAATAAGCGCATATTTTTGCCCCGAAAAATATGAAATTTCGCACTTTCGTAGTTAGGGGCTTGAAAATTCCGTTAAGGACTCTTGAATATCCATATTTGATAGTGAAATTTTCATCAAGATCGGATCACCTTTTCTGAGAGGAAAGAGGGAGACATCGAGAGTTTCTCAGGCACGTAGTATTTGATGGGTAACTTAAAACTTAGTAAATTTTATACATTTCGGATCAACATTAAAAAAAAATCAATTTTGATGTAATAATTGTTATCAGATTTTTTTTTTTTTAGAGTTGCGGTTACTAATAGCCCGAGTCGCTCTTTACTTACGGTGTGTTACCACGAACTGCTTGATTTTTCAAGATGTATACATTTTAAAACAGGAAATAGAGCCATTCATTGGATGGGGATCATTTTACGGAAGTCGTGACAAATTAAACGAATTCAAGTATTAAAAGCATCATAAAATGCTTAATTTTTCTACTCTAAAAATACTTTATGTTTCTACCCTTTAAAAAGTTATAAATTGGTATTTGTTTTCAATAAACTTTCATTTTTTCTTACCTCTACAATAATTTGAAAATATGATAAATCAATTTGCTTGAGTAGTTTTAGAAATTTGTCATTTGCTAAATAATATTTTATCGATAGTCATTTACTAGCTTCTTTTGGACTTTTGACTGGCGTGCGTTGATAAATCCTAGGATTCACTGCTAAACCCAAGGAATCATTGGTAAAAATAATGAGAAAATCTGTGGATAAATCTATCTATTTGTGTTCACGCTAATATTATTTACAGGTGAATCTCTTTGCCTATATACCTTAACTTTCATTTAATTTTGTTCTTTATATTTTATTAATTCCAACTTTTCAGAACTCATAGACCTGCGGGTTTTGCTAAATTTTAAATTAATTTAATGTCTGCAATACATAAATTATTGCTACTAGCATACAAGTAATCGACATAAACGACATATATAATATCTTATTTGTCTACTTTATAGGACGGCTTTATAGCACTTGCTAAGCTGCTCGCTAATTTGAAAATTGTTTATTTGTTGTTCTTTAGATTGATTTAGCTTAAGTATTCTTGGTAAGTTCTGCATGGTATTCCCTCAATTCTCATATTCAAAGCATCCTTTGAAAAGGAGGCGTTCCTGAATCGCCTAGTATTCCCAAGCTCAGTTATTAATTAACCTTCCCATAAAACAGCGAACATTCATGGATGATGGAATTTGTTTCCGCTGAATATTAGAAAGGGAGGACTCCCGACATTTGTGAAGTTTTTAAATAAACAACACTAGGCTTTATAGAAAATCAGTGAAATGAGACAATATAGTTCATTATTTTATGGTTCATACATTGGCATTGCCGGTTGTAAATAATACAGACTGATTTTTGGTTGACTAATTGCCTTTTTATTATGGTTCTTCTCTTTAAGTATGAAGTTGAATGGTGCTATTGTTTGCCATCGGGCAAGCTGATTTTACGCCAGATAATTTTTATATCTTTTCTGTATTGCCGCAGCTCGCACAAAAAAAGAAATAAAAAACATTTTTTTAAATAAAACGTTTGCTTGAAAAACGCTGAACAGTAATTGTTTAAAGATTCCCTTCTATTAAAATAAAATGAGGAAATGCAAGAATAATTCAAAAATAATTTTTGTATGTTCTTCCCCAGGCAAAACAACTCCATCAAACGATCAAACAGTTCGCGATAACGAAATCTAAGTAAGGAGCGACCAGGGCTAATACTGCATGAAACTTTAAAAAAAAAGCAAGTTTGGGCTACAATATATACATAAAAACAGATGTGCCTTTCACGGTGCTCCCGAAGATGTAAAGTTCATAATTTAAGGTTACGTAACAAAATCTACGAGCTTGAGAAAATTTACCTGATTTCCGAACAAGGGGGAATACACCTCCGAGGTGGGCAAGCGATTTTAATGAAAGTCACGCCATCAAATTCAGCATATCGGAAAACCTTGTCTTAGAGGTTTCAACCTCCCATCTACAAAAATGTGGAATTTTGCATTTTATCGTGAAGGATCCCGGATGTTTCTGTATGTGTGTGTTTTTTTTTTGTTTTTGTTTTTTTGCCAGGGGCTATACTATCGAAATAATTGTTATAGAAAATTGGGAGACGGACCCTTCCAATTGAAAGTAAAAGTTCTAATGCCCTTTTAAAGTAACCGAAAAGATTGATTGACCAATTAGAGTGAAGTTGCTATCGATTGAAAATTTTGAGATAGCCAATTGGCTTAAAATTGTTGAAAACTTTAAGTTCAGCTTCCCAGTTTCAGAGGCAGTAATGCCGGACGTCGGCTGTTTGATAAAATCAAACAGTTTGTGGTAACGAACTGTAAGTCAAGAGCGTTTCGGGCCAATAGTAACTCACCCCAGTGGCGTCATTTCATTCTGAACTAGGGGGGGGGGGGCTAAGCAACCTCTGTGGGTTCCCCAAATTGGCTGGCTAACAGTTGTTTAAGAGCAACATTCTTTCATAGTAGTTAGCCCAGGCCTCTCCCAAAATCAACTAATAATAGTAAGAAACAATTAAAAAATTTTTAATAAATACAGAGAACTTAAGTTGGAAAGTAATTCACAGTTTATTGCAAAACTGGGAACCAACGAGGTCTCATTTTTCCAAAAATACCAACCATAGCCTCGAAATCCAATGATTTCACACAATTTTTTTCACTAAACACCAACATCAGATCACTGAGCCTTTCGTTACCCACTATTGATCTTAAATAGGTCTTAATCAGGCTTAATTTAGAAGAGAATTTCATTACAAGCCGTTGTGATAGGCAGAGTAATGAAGATTTTTACAATTTTCAAAATTTCAGAAAATGCTATCAACATTTTCCTCCACCAAATTGTGAAGTTCTAAGAGATCTTTTGCCCATTGCCTAAAAAGTCGATATATCTTCTCACAAGATCTGTTTGCGAGGCAAACAGGGTTGTGTCAATGCAAACTTCTTTGTAATGCGCTGCCACACTAGCTAGTCAGCTCGTATTGAGAAAGTGCGGCGGATCAAGATCTAATGCAGAGATTGACACTAACAGTAATTAATTAAAAAAAACAAGTTTTTTAAACTGAAAGTAAGGAGCGACAATAAAACTTAAAACGAACAGAAATTATTCCGTATATGAAAGGGGCTGTCCCCTCCTCAACGCCTCGCTCTTTACGCTAAAGTTTTTTTATTGTTTCAAAAAATCAAGTTGTGTGACAGAGTCAAACTTTAGCGTAAAGAGCGAGGCGTTGAGGAGGAGACAGCCCCTTTCATATACGGAATAATTTCTGTTCGTTTTAAGTTTTATTGTCGCTCCTTACTTTCAGTTTAAAAAACTTGTTTGTTTTATTTAATTTTTGAACGTTTTCGAATAAATGAAGGTTTTGATCTTGGCTCACCGTACATGAATAACTAAAACAAAATTTTCATATTAATTTACTTTTATTTATTTAAATGGCTTTCTCGAAACTTGTTTAATTATATTTACGAACGTTTTTATTAGTAATAAATATACGTAACTTACGAATTAACTTACGTAGCGAACTTCTATATTCATATATTTTTAATTTGTTTATTAGGGGGTTCGCCCCCTAGTCAATACCTTGCTCTTTAAGCGAAAATTCGAATTTTGTTCAAATTTAAAAATGACCGCTTAATCACACAGGCCGTTAATTGGAATAAATAGCTCTTATGAAATTACTAAAAAATCTTTGGCTTAAAGAGCGAGGTATTGACTACGGGGTGAACCCAATCATATATGTAATATTTTCTGTTCGTTTGAAGTTTCTATGTTGCTTCTATTTCAGTTGAAATAGTTGTTTTTTTATATTAAATTTCTGATCTTGCTTTAAATAATGCTGGGAAGTCCGGCGTCCCCTTCATAGCAATGTCCCTTCCCCCATGAAAACTTCCTTCATGGAAAGATCCTCCCACATAACCCCCGAACCACCCCCCCCACTACCAGGAATAATCTCCCCTGAAAACGTCTGTATACTTCCAAATAACCAATACTATATGTTAACATTGGGTAAAGTTCATAACTTTCAGCCCTCCCCCGGGAATTTCGGGGGATTAAGTCATCCTAAAAGACATACTTATTAAATTTTCGAACATGCTGAACAAAATGGCTATCTCAAAATTTTGATCAGGTGACTTTGGGAAAAAAATGAGCGTGGGAGGGGGACTTGTTGCCCTCCATTTTTTTTTGTCAATTAAAAAGTGCACTATAACTTTTAATTTCCAGTCAATTGATCCCTCCCATGATATTCTAGGACAAATGGGTCGATACAATCACCCCTGGGAAAAAAAAACAAAAAAAAAACAAACAAATAAACACGCACCCGTGATCTTTCTTCTGGCAAAAAATGCAAAATTCCGCATTTTTGTAGATAGAAGCTTGAAACCCCTACAGTAGGGTTCTCTGATACGTTGAATATGATGGTGTGATTTTCATTAAGGTTATATAGCTTTTAGGGGGTCTTTCCTCCTTTTTCCGAAAATCAGTCAAATTTTCTCAGGCTCCAAATTTTCTCAGCCAAATTTTCAATGGGTACAATTAAACTTAATGAAACTTATATATTTGAAATCAGCATTAAAATCTGATTCTTTTGATGTATCTATTTGTATCAAAATACCGTTTTCTAGAGTTTCGGTTACCATTGAGCCGGGTTGCTCCTTACTTACAGTTTGTTACCACAAACTGTTTGAAAGAGCATTCGTGAAGCAGCTATCAACATCGCGGCCAAATCTGCTCATTACAAAAAAATAATCCCTTGTGACAATACCCTTAATTCAATCTTTCACATCACCAAGACCGCTATTTCTCAAAGTTCACGTGGTTACAAAATCAGGTAAGCTGGGAGCTACTTACTGTGCACCATTTGGTCTTTTTTTATGAGGAACCACAATTCTGAAAATTTTTACAAAAGGTCTTCAGTGAGGCCACACTCACGAGAAAACTCTATTGCTTTATGACACATTACATCAAAAGCCTTTTCATCTTCATGTCAATAATTTTATCTCGCGTAGCTGCAGTAAGACCAGTAGCTCTAGAGAAAACTAGGTCTACCACCAACAGCTGCTCAAATAGAGATATTGTGGCAAAAAAAGAATTCCGCTAGATTCAGTGTAAATATAAATTCAAATGTCTGAAGACTGGTTGCAAGTCCGTTGGCCTGAGCCCACGTCTGAAGAATGTTTTGGTAATTGATGAAACAGTCAAGATACAGTTGTATCTATTCAGTAGTTTGTTCACCGATATATATATCAGTATACCAATCTTGTAGTAGATGATTTCTCCAACTGAGGAACAGTTATTCCAGCGGCTTTCTGAGCATTAACAAAAGGTTCCATTGTAACTGAACGACCGTGTAACTGAACCCCAAGTAACTGAACCCATCCAACTGAACCGCCGTGCAACTAAAGCCCCATGCAAATGAACCCTCTTGCTACTGAACCCTCATGCAACTGAACTCCCTTTAACTGAACCCTCGTGCAACTCAACCCCTGTGCAACTCAACCCCATTTAACTAAACCCCCGTGTAACTGAACCACCATTGTACTGAACCCCCGTACAATTGGACCACTGTACAACTGAGCCACCGTGCAACTGAACCACCGTCCTCGTGTAACTGAACCCTCGTGCAACTCAACCACCATACTTACATTGGGTAAAACACAAGTTAGAATCTTTACATGTTCAACCTTGTTGGAATTGTTTGCTTTTTTAAGTCTTATATAAATTGCTGTCAAGATGATTTATAAAAATGTTCTGTTTTGTTGTCACAAAAACAAAGAAAATTGGACGTCATAAACTCTTAAATCCAGATTTATTTCTCTTTTTTATGTCTGTTAATCGGAGTTCAATTCACCCTGTCACTTTCCACGGGCCTAAGCGTTTACCCCCCTCCCCCACGGAAAATTTCCCTTCCTCCACCCACGGAAACCTCATCACCTGGAAAATACCCTTCTCGCGGAAATTATGGTTTTCAAAATTTAAAAATCTTCTTTGAGTCGTGTTATTTTTTATTTTAATTGAGAAGTTCTAAGGGAAGTGTAAAAGAGTAATTTATGTGTAAATCTTGCCCCCCCCCCCTCCGGGCAAATACTTTCTTCTCATGAAAGATCCTCCAGAAAACCCACAAGCAAAAATTTTCCGTATGTTTCCCAATGACAAATACTATCTGTATGCAATAGGCAAATCAAAAAACTTAAAGAGGAACTGAAACTTCTGCAATGGGGTTATCTGATTGTTTTGTAGCTAGGGAGGGAGGGAGATACCTCAAAGGGTGCATTTTGATGCCAAAACATCCCAGCTCTCATTGAGCCCTCAGATAAATACAGAATTAGTTCTAAGGGAGAGATGACAGGAGGATGGAGGAAGAAATTGTTTGATAATCCCCAGGCATTTCTAGTCTTTTTTATAACCCGAAAGTAATTGGAGACTAACCAACCGCAAGAGGTATTTTTTTTTGGGGGGTGGATTGGGGTGGGAGGTTTTCCACGGGTAGGTATTTTCTAGGAGGGGGGTATTTTCCGTGAGGTGTTATTTTCCGCGGGGTATTTTCCTTAAGGGATGTTTTTTGCGGGGGGGGGGGGGGGTTCAAATGGCGGCTCTCACCGTCTACATACTGTAATTTTTTTTTACCAATTTGCTCATTTTGTTGTTTTCATTTTGTGGTATTTTCTACGCTCGTGTTGTTTATCGTTTGCCTTAAAAATAGTTAATAATTTATTCCAGTGCAGTGGTTCAGTTACACGATGGTTTAGTTACAAGAGGGTTCAGGGAAACAATGGTTCAGTTATATGATGGTTCAGTTGTATAGTAGTTCAGTTGCACGGTGGTTCAGTTGCACGGTGGTTCAGTTACAGGGGTTTAGTTGCTTGTGGTTCAGTTACACGGTGGTTCAGTTACACGCACACCTTAACAAACAGTTGGTAGTGTATGTTGCTATTCACGATAAAACAATACAGCTCTTGAAAAATGGAGGAGAAAGATACCATTCGTCTCAAGTTCTAAATACAAGCACCCAACACAAGGTTGAGTTTATGACACGACGGTGAATGTAAATTGCATGCAGTGCAACTGCTTTAATACCAGCTTGCATACCTGAATGTGGCTGCTCATGACACTGGCTTGATATTTTCATAGAAAACTCGAAAAAACAACCAAATTTGCCCCCCCCCTTCTGGATGTCACACGGTAAATTCACCCCCCCCCATCCAAAATTTTATTGAATTGACAGCAATTGGTAGGTCTCTTATTTGTTTTTTTCATGTTTTCTTGCCTTTTTTATAAATGGTTCAAGCCAAGTCCCCCCCCCACTGATAAGGCCTTTCAATTGTGAAGTAGAAATATTGGTCTTTGATTGTTGGTACAATTTCTTTTTAACTGTCCTATTAAAAAATCTTGTGCTTTTTCCATATTTCCAATTTTGTTATAATCTTGAGTTTGTAAGATTAGGTACTGTCCTTCAAGATTTTTATCGATTCTTTGTATTGTCCTTTTATATAATATATTTTTTAATATCTTTCCTGAAATCATAAAAAATAACTGGTCTGAAATTCTCTCTTTGATTGTCTCAAAATTTAAAAAGCTAAATTTCAAGACAATTAAGTACAATTCAGAACAGATTCAAGACCACACTCAAAGAAATAAAGAGTACATAATACGTATATATAGAGGGGATCAATGCCCCAGAATCGCGTAGCCGACATGTATAATTTTGTTACAGATCCAGGGTCGCCTTGTTTTATTGTAATGATTATTTGAAAAAAACTACGTTTTCTAAAGAGTTAAAGAGGCTGAGTCACAAGTTCGAACCTTAAAACGTACAGGGATTAGAAGGTACAGTTGGGGGGCTGCCGCCCCCAAAACCCCCGCTTTCGCAGCCTTTAAATAAAAAAAAAATTTTAAACTGAAAGTAAGGAGCGACATTAAAACTTAAAACGAACAGAAATTATTCCGTATATGAAAGGGGCTGTGCCCTCCTCAACGCCTCGCTCTTTACGCTAAAGTTTGACTTTCTCACAACTCTTTTTTTAAACAATAAAAACTTTTTTTTAAACAAAATAAATTGCTAATACCTCCCTTCTCATTTCAGAAGAATATTTCTAACATTTATTTTAAAGCTTCATTCAACTAAATTGATTTGCTTCATATCTCATTACATTATATACCGTGATGCGTAACTGTGCATCAGTTACTACGGAGGAGGGACCGTGTGTCCTTTTTTGGGGGGAGAGGAGGGGGGCTCAGTTACCTCAAAGAGTATATTCAATGCCAAAATATCCAAATGCTCAGTGACCCTTCAGATGAATATACGAATAGAATGAGTTTTGGGGATGGGGGAGAGGTAGTAATTAGTATCTAATCCCTCTTATTTCCTAGGAATATTTCTGGTTTGCACTTTTATTTTTGGTGGGGGGGGGTGAATAAACTGTCAAGCAAGGAATGCTCCCCATTTGAAGGTGATCTAGGAATAGCTTCTAATAATATGGATAGCCTTGAGAGTAAAAGCTTATGGTAGTTTCGCAAAATTGTGAAACCTCTCAAAAATGATTGTGCACCATTGGAATCACTATATTTGAAAACCCCATATATAAGAATTACAGTTCCCCAAATTGACCAGCAAGGAAGATTACTTTTTCACATGGGGAGCAGTGATGTGTCTCCCTTGTTCTGTTTTTTTCCCCAGGGGTGTCGTGCCGAACCGGTGGTGTTGGGAGAGGGCTCATTTGAAAGGAACTCGCCATATCTAAGGTTTTTTTTTAGTAACAAAAGATAATATTAAAACTAATCAATATACGAGGTGACATAATAAACATATCTTTTAAAAATTTTCTTCTCTGATATATAATGGCATATTGGAGTCTCCGTTACTTTATTCCTTAAAATCGTCATAGTCCTTGAAATGCCGTCAAAATTATTTTCAGAGTATCCCTTGTATTATAGATTACCAAAAAAAAATTGTTGACTTGTATCATAAATTGACAGGACCAAACAATGTTTGAACGTTAAATAATCCTAGTAGGGAGTGGTAGCTCCAGTGATTTATTTTAAAATCAGTCAATCTGAAAAGATGAAGTTCGAGTAGCAAAAATAACGACTTTATACTCTCTTATGAGAAGTTCAAAATTCTGGTACTTGTACATTTTATGGTACACACCGCTATATACTGTACAAGGAACTACTAATGGAAACCCGTCAAACGGGTATTTGCAAGAGATAAATGGATTGCAAAGCGTGATTGTTTATTGCGTTTATAATATTCAAACTGTTGTTTTTTGGGGTTTAGGGGGGGGGAAGGTAACTAGGTTAGGTTAGGCTAGGTTGCGTATCTAATATATGCTATGCTTTGCCCCCCCCCCCCCTCGAACGTGCAAATATATAGCCCAAATTTGTTTCTAAGCTATAATACATTCATCCTATTTTATTTTATTTCATTAGCATTAACCAAACTTGACTTCTTTCGTGTGTACCATATAATGCACAAGTACCGAAATTCTTCGCAGCTTCGCAGCACAAAAATTGTAATAATAATAACATGATTTTCTTTAAGTCAGATTAGCTATACATACAAAATTCATGATGTCCTTCAGTTTTCTAAAATCTCTATATATCAAACAGTTCGTGGTATCGAACTGTAAGCAAGAAGCGACCCGGCTTAGTAGTAACCGAAACTCTAAAAACCGGGAATTTGATACCAATAGATACATCAAAAGAATCAGATTTTAATGCTAATTTGAAATATATAAGTTTAATCGAGTTTAGTCCAACCCATCAAAAGTTACGCGCCTGAGACTATTTGGTTGATTTTCAAAAAAAAGGGAGAAAGACCCCCTAAAAGCTATAGAACCTTAATGAAAATCACAACATCAGATTCAGCGTATCAGAGAACCCTACTGAAGAGGTTTCAAGCTCCTATCTGCAAAACTGTAGAATTTTGTATTTTTTTTGCCAGAAGAAAGATCACGGAATTGTTTGTTGTTTTTTTTTGTTTTTTTGTTGTTTTTTTTCCAGGTGTGATCGTATCGACCCAGTGGTCCTAGAATATCGTGGGAGGGCTCATTCGAATGGAAATTAAAAGTTCTAGACCCTTTTTTAATTGACCAAAAAATAGAGGTCAACTAGGCCCCCTCCCACGCTCATTTTTTTCCCAAAGTCACCCGATCAAAATTTTGAGATAGCCATTTTGTTCAGCATGGTTGAAAATATAATATATATGTCTTTTAGGATGAGATAATCCCCCAAAGTCCCCGGGGGGAGGGCTGAAAGTTATGAACTTTACCCAATGTTTACATATAGTATTGGTTATTGGGAAGTATATAGAAGTTTTCAAGGGGGATTTTTTCTGGTAGTGGGGGGGGGGGGTCGGAGGTTATGTGGGAGGATCTTTCTATGGAGGAATTTTTCATGGGGGAAGGTACATTGCTATGAAGGGGGCGCCGGATCTCCCAGCATTATTTAAAAAAAGATCAGAAATTAAATAAAGAAAAATCAACTGAAAGTAAGGAGCAACAACAAAACTTAAAACGAACAGAAATTATTAGGTATATGATTTGGTTCGCCCCCTAGTCATTACATGACTCTTCAAGCTAAATTTTTTAGTACTTTCATAAGAGCTATTTATTCTAACTAACGGCCTTTGTGATTAAGGGGCCATTTTTAAAGAATTGAAACAAAATTCGAACTTTAGCGTAAAGAGCGAGATATTGACTAGGGGACGAAACCCGTAATATGCGTATTAAAAATATATGGCTATAGAAGATCGTTACGTAAGTTAATTCGTAAGTTACGTATAGTTATTACTAATGAAAATGTTCGTAAATAAAATTAAACAACTTTCGAGAAAGCCATTTAACCAAATAAAAGTAAAATTAATATGCAAATTTTTTTTTAAATTTTTCATGTACGGTGAGCCAAAATCAAAACCTCCATTAATTCAAAAACGTTCAAAAATTAAATAAAAAAACAGGTTTTTCAACTCAAAGTAAGGAGCAACATTAAAACTTAAAACCAAAAGAAATTATTCTGTATATGAGAGGGGCTGTCCCCTTCTTAGCGCCTCCCTCTTTACGCTAAAGTTTTTATTGTTTTAAAAAATAGCGTTGTGAGAAAGAGTATAACTTTAGCGTAAAGAGCGAGGCGTTGAGGAGGGAATAGCCCCTTTCATATACGGAATAATTTCTGTGCATTTTAAGTTTTAATATTGCTCCTTACTTTCAGTTAAAAAAAAACTTGTTTTTTTTTAATTTAATTTCATATATGACGATGCAAGTCCTCAATGATAACTTGGATAACATGCCCTTTGGACTCTTTATGTAACAAAATTGCAGACTTTTGAGGGCAAGTTAAAGAAAAGGCAAGGTATTAGAATGCTTCATTGGAATACTGTAATACATTGCTGTTAAATAAGAAGTATTTTAAAATACTTTAAAACTTCAGTGTAAAAAGCATGGGGTTGAGAAGGGGCATCATCCTGAAGGATTAAAAGTTAATTATTCAAAACATTAATATTGTAATTACAATTATCTAATGTTAAAGCACAATAAGTATATTTCTCATAGATAGTGTTCAATAAAGCTTTTTTTTTTTTTTTTTTTTTTTTTTTTTTTTTTTTTTTTTTTAGCTTGCTGACTACAAAACTAGGGTCGATACTGCAAGTAATATTTTAAAATACGCTCTTTATTTTAATGATGGCACTCATCTCGCACTTTTTTTTTCCTTTTCAGCTTGCTGACTACAAAACTAGGGTTAGGCTAATACTCCAATAAATATTTTAAAATACACTTATTATATTAATGATGACACTCATGTCCCATCTCGTCAGTCAACGTGTTGAAGTTGACACAGTAAAGAGCACCGTCAGCCACGTCAGCTCACGAAAATCTAGGGGGGGGGCAATTTTTTTTCAATTTTTTCAATAAATTTTTTTTTAAATAATCCAGTGAAAATACCCCCCTCCCCCCAAAAAGTATTTCTTAATCTTGGGGCCAAAAATTTGGGGTGTGGGGTACGCTCCTCCCCTAATTATCGCCACTTAGTGACATGTCTATCATGCATTATTTTTTTCCTGCCAATTCTTGAAAAATAAATCGTGTTAGAAACTCGGAAGGGGAATCATTAAATCGGAAATTAGAATTTCTTGTGTGGTTTTATGCCCAGAACATATTGGAGGCAGCCAGCCCTTTTCATTTCCTGTTTTGTCCCCAGAATCCCCATGTTCCCTCCAAAAATTTTGGAAATAGCTATTTCATTCAAATTCTCCAAAAGAGTGCAAGAAATGCGCCTTCAGTGGAAATCTACGCAGGCCCGGGTATATGAGCTTCAATTATTCAAATTGAAGCTCATGTATGCCCTTTTTTTTATTTTTAAATAGCCTTGAGCTTCACTGAAAATAAATAAAACAGCATTCAAACCTTCAATCTTACTAAGACAGCATATTTATACCTTTGGAAATTACCAGAAATTTAGTATCTGGATCATTCTGATCAGCCTCCATTTGTCTATTTCTTAACGATTGTGTGCTCTAGCAGTCAGATCCTTAGTAGTATTTCATTTATGGTTTTGAAGAGAAAGATTCAAGAGCATTGGTATGCAAACAAAAGTACGGCTAATACATTGGTATTTATTTGGGACGTAAGAAATGACAGGGATAACTGAAAATCTAGTGTCTGGGGTTGTTGGACCAGAAGTCTTCTTCTCGTGTTCACAGCTGGTCGGGCTTATTCTTATTTTATTTTGAAAGACAGACAAGTCCAAATCTGTATCTGTAATGTAGTGTATTGCTCCAATGTGCGCAATCTATTGCAAGATCCAAGAATCAAATTATCCTCAACCCTAAACATTAGTTCTTCACGATTATCCCCATCATTTCTCATATCTTAAAATAAATCCTTATGTATTTACCATACTATTTGCTGTTCTTCAATTTCTTAACTTTAAATCTCGCATTTACTTTAGTAGTAGAAATGAGATTTTCCTATGCAACTTTTGCTTTGGTACAATATAAGGTTAATGCAATTCCCAGGGTTTAGGTTCCGCTGGCTAGTTAAGATTTATCTCGACTGTCAACTGTGCTTGGTTGGCTGCTCGTCCACGAAAAGGGCTAATCTTTTTTCCATCAGGTGAAACTCCTCCTTTAAAAAAGAGTAAAATTATGAAATTGCATGTTTAACCTTTTAATTCAAATCAGTTCTATCTCGGCTTCTATTGCGTATTGTAGATTTCATTTGAGGATCTGAATATTATCTTATAGTCTCTTTCAGGTAACCGAGTTTTGCATATTAAATTTTAGGAAGTAATTTGAATCCTTGAATCAAAATAAGTTTTTGAAGCACCTTGAATTTTAAGGCTGACCATGCCGTAATATTTACAACGGGACGCTGAGGAGTGTAGCGACCATCGCTGATTCAGAGTGATTTCCAGTCGTTAAGTTTTCAGCTCACATTCATCAAAAGGTTCGTGAAAACGGACTGTAAGTAAGGAACGAATTGACTCCGAAACTGTAAAAGAAGGAACTTGGATAACAATTAATACATAAAATAGAAGTGACTTTTCTTGCTGATTTCAAATATGTAAAATAAAGTTTTATGTTACCCAGCAAAAGCCAGGGGTGAATCTCCAGCATTTTTTTTTTTTGGGGGGGGGGGGCAAGAGGGGTCCATATTCGGAAGGGGCATGGGATATGTAATAATTTTTTTCTCCATATGATTTTATTACGCCCCTGGCAAGAGTTACGAACCTGAGAAAATTTGCCTCATTTTCCAAAAGGAGGGAAACTCCTCAAAAATTCAAGAAATGTTAATGAAGATCACATCGTCAGATTCAGTATATCAGAGAATCTTACTGTAGAGGTTTCTAGCTTTTATCTACAAAATATGAAATATCGTATTTTTTGCCTGAAGATACATCAAGAATGCACGTTTATTTGTTTTTGTGTGTGTGTGTGTTCCCCGGGGGTGATCATATTGAACCAATGATCCTAGAAGATCAGAAGAGGGTTCATCTGAACGGAAGTTAAAAGTTCCAATGCCTTTTCTAAGTTAAAAAAAATTGGAGGGCAATTAGCCCCCCTCCCACGCTCCTCTTTCTCCCCAAAGTCATCCGATCAAAATTTTTAGATAGTTATTTTGTTCAGGATAGTTTGAAGGTACAATAACTGTACCTTTGGGGATGGCATGACCCGCCACTGTCACTAGAGAAAAGTATGTAATTTGTGCATTTTCTCCATTGTTTACATATTTTTTAGTCTCGTTGTTTACATTGTTTTATAGTATTTGTTATTGGGAAATATATGGGAACTGTTCGTGAAGAATTCTCTCCGATGGGGGGGGGGAACCTTGCACTAGGAGAATTTTTTTGGAGAGGGGGATATTTCTTGGGGGGTAATCCTGGTATGATTTGAAAAACGGTCAGGATTTAATTTAAAAATACGAAAAAAAATATTTTCAACTGAAAGGAAGGAGCAACATTAAAGTTTGACACCAACACATATTATTCCGTATATGAGGGGTGTTGCCTCTTCCTTGTCCCTTGCTCTTTAAGCTAAAGTTTGACTTTTTATCCCAATTCTTTAAGAATGACTCCTGAAACACAAGGAACGTTGAATTTGAATTAGAAAAAAAGCTTTAAGACTTTAGCGTAAGGAGTGAGGGATGAGGAGGGGGCAGCCCCCTCATATGGGGAATAATTTCTGTTCATTTTAAGTTTCAATGTTACTCCTTATTTTCAGTTGAAAAAGCATGTTTTTTTTTTTTATTTAATCGTTCCTTCAGAATTGTTGCGTTTGTTGAATAGCCATTGATGGTCATGAAACATAGGCAAATGAAAGTCTGATCCTTAGGGGAGAAGGGAGTTATCCAAAGATTTTTCATGAGACGTGAACACAACAATAGCTTTATTTTCTTAGGCCAAAGTCGTTAATTTTTTTTTTTTTTCTTAGGGTGGATAAGTGTTGAGATAAAGTAAATCCAGCCTTTGTCCCAAAATTTACTCTGAATCTATAATGCTCTTTTTGTTGATAGAAAATAAAATACTATACTTTAGCCAATGATAATACAGAATCTAATTTTGTTATTTCATTTAGGATTTCATATTATGAAACCTAGTGTTGGAACATTGCTCACTCACTTTAATGCTGAACAATATTTTCGGATTGATAGTAACAAATATATTGAAAAAGAGAACAGTAGTAATCCTACTCATATCTTTAAAAGGCTTAGTAACCAGTAAAATCTCCTTTAAAAAAGTCTAAACATCATCTACCCCCCCCCCCCTCCAATATGATTTTGACTCCCCCTACCAAAATCAGATCTGGGCTGTTATGTTTCTTCATCAACTGATTAATCACGGTACCCTGATAGGAAGAAGCTAACACAGTGAAAGGCTTATCTTATAGCATTTGGAAATTAGAAATATTAAAAAAAACTGCCGTTTCCACTTCTTACTGCTGATCTGTTCCAAAGATTGTTTCCTTTAGTGTAGTCCAAATAAAAATTGTCTACTTCTTTATATTTTATCAAATAAAAGTAAATATATATTTATAATTTAATATTAGAAATGTTTTACTGTATCGTTAAGCTTACACTGACTGTTATAAAAGCAGCACGAGAATCGAAAAAGGAGGGGTTTTATCACCCTAAATCGTCACGCAAAGAGCTAGAAACTGATAATATATTGGTTTTTACACATTAAAATGCTAAATCTATGGATTCTCCAAAGGCTGTATATTTCTAAGGTAATGGACTGAGGGACTACAATTTTGTGTAGAGAAGGGTTTAGATTTGCATAATCAGAAAATTCGAAGTTTGTTGATCCAGTCTTATTTACTTCTGGAATTTACTTGTATTTGAACAAATGTCGATTGAACTCTAGTTTTGCTTTTCGATGAACATTTGCTCAAGTTTTTTTAATTTAGTTTTTAGCTGTGTTCATAAGCTAATAGCTGTTGATAGGTAACTTTACCCTAGGTAGATTGGCTTAGGTGAACATACTGTCTTTGTTTTTTCATCGCTGCTTCACCTAGGATAGATTTTAGTCCCAAAAGGACTTATAGTATCAAACACTTTGTATAGATTTTGACCAAAATTTTGAGGCTCACTTGTCCCCTAAAACTCCTTAAAAATCTCAACGTGATACCCAAAGCCATTTTCAAGATAAAGCAGATACGCTATTTCAATGACCTGGCAGAACATATTGTATTTTGATTTATCTTGCTACTTAAGTGTGACTCGATTCTAGCTCCCATAGCGGCTTATTGCGCACAACTGTTTAGGCTGATTAGAGACAAAACATATTCTACCCCTCTGCCCAAATAAAATTTGGGATCCTCTGGTTCCTCCTCCCTTCTCTCCTTCCCCAAGCCACCCTGGAAGTTTTGGCTCCATTCCCCTATCCATTCCTAACATTATGCAGATGTGCTATTTTCATAACCTGGATGAAATCAATAAGAATTCCAAAAAGGGATAGGTCCTTTTATTAGACAGTGAAACTAAAATATAAAACAAAGACTCTAAATATTTCGATGACACAGTCGGTCATCATCATCAGTAGAGGAACTCTACTGATGATGATGACCGACTGTGTCATCGAAATATTTAGAGTCTTTGTTTTATAATTTAGTTTCACTGTCTAATAAAAGGACCTATCCCTATTTGGAATTCTTATTGATTTCGTCATAGAAAAGGCAGTGTGGTCATGGAGAATAATAGTAACATAACCTGGATGCACGTTGTGTCTTTTGATTTAGCTCTCCTCCCTTCCCTGGTCACAATTCAAGGTCTATTATCATCCCCCGTCTCCTGCTCAAAACTCCTTGTCAGTTTCAAAGTGATAGCCTAACCCTTTCTCGACATATTGGAGACTTTTTGTTTCCATATGCCAATGCTTTGATTTACCTTAATACTTGTCGTGCATAGATTTCAAGTTCCATTGGAGCTTATTAGTGCAAAAATGTTTAAGCAAGCTGGAGACAAAATGTTATCAGCCCCTCCCCTGTCTTCCAGTACACAATTTAAAGCACTTTAACCCACTCCATCTTTCTTCTCCTAGCAGTGCCTGACGGCTTCAACTTCATCCCCAAGCTCTTCTCAAGACGCTTTAGATATACTACTTTGATGAATTGGTTGCTCATAGTTGTTTTGATTTAATTCCACCACCCCTCCAACTAAATTTTGAGACCTCAGACCTCACTCCGCTCCCCTCACTTTCTGTAAGTTCCAAATCTATCCCCCAATACGCAGAGTGCCTTTTAATATACATCTGCCACTTTCGAAACTAAATTTTGAGGTCTACTTGTCACCCCTCCCCTCACTCCCTGAAAGTTTTAACTCCATTTAACTCCATGAAAGTTTTAACTTCCTTAGGTACACATATCGTTTCCAGAGTATACCCTTTGAAAATTCTGTGAATCTTTGCGTAGAAAACATTCATTGAGAGTTCCTTCTTTTTTTCTTCTTCTTATTTGGATTATTATGGACTGATTTTCGCATAATCTCATCACCGCAATCAAATTCTGGGACCTGCAGCTAGTGTTTGAAGCTGAGTTTGAACTTAGGATCGTGTATTACCAAGCAGAGATCAATCCCACTGCGTCAATACAGGACAAAAGTTTGAATATCATTTTAACATGATTTATGAGTTCCTAGCTGATGACTTTCCAGTTTCTACGACGACATCAAAAGTGCGAAGTGGCCAGAAAAAATACATTTAAGGCGTTTTCAGAAGTATATGAAGGCATATGCCTTTGAAAAATGGGCAATCCTTCATAACTTTGGTTTCTTACTCTGCGGGCTGCCTAGATGGCGATACCTTCACAGCTTTTTTTTGTATGTCAACCTCTCTGATTCAGATGATAATCTTGAAATTCTGAAACGGTTCTACGCTTCCTTGCGACGTCCATCGGGGCAGAAAGGGTGTGGAATAAGGTCTAGTTGCCCTTCCTTCATTTCTGAATCTTAAAAAGTATTTTGAATCTTAAGTATTTTCCTTTCGCATGAAACCCAATAATGAGGCAGATCTTAAAAAGCAAAATAATAATCTTTATTTCTGTTCGATTGAGACCGAAAATTTTCCAATGGGGTTTTAAGGATAGTGCAATTATCCTTAAAATCTGACATATTTTGGGGGTTTTCTTGCCTCCTCTTCTCCAAAATTAGGCAAATTTACTTATGGTAATAATTTTTGATCTGTGTTTATAAATGTAATAAATTTTGCATATTTGAACTGAGTGTAAAACAAAGATTTTTATTTATAAATAGTTTCTAAACTGCGTATTTTTAGAGCTTTGGTTATCATTGGCATAGATTAGTCTTTACTTACGATTTTTTGCCATAAATTGTTTGATCACTAACATATGCACTGGGCGTATTATTATTGTTTTTTTTTCTTTTAGAAAGCAAAGAAGAAGAAAAGATCCAAAAGAGAGCCGAATTGGGTTTGCAAGAAGATTCAAAAGATAATTTAAACGAGGGTGAGTTCCTTTGCTGTTCATCGCTATACAGATAGGGGTGCACAAAATCACAATCTTGAGGATGGGGCTTTAAAACTAATTAAAAAAACGTATTTTAAGACGTAAAGTTTCCACATTTTTCTGAAAGGGGTTTTCTCCGAAAAGGGTTTCCCCCTCGCTAGCTACGCTTTATTTGCAAATTTATGCACGAACTTCTACCATTCTCTGAAAGCTAGTGTCGTATTAGTTTTGCTATGAAAAATTCCTGACTGAGTAAAATATAAAAGTAAGCCATTTTTACTGTTGAAAACATTCTGATAAATAAAATTGGGGCTTGTTTCTTCCCTTGAGTAAATACAAAAGGGATGTTTCTGTTGTGCCCAAGCCTTAAGTATTCGTTGAAACTAATTTTTGCCTTTTCTTGTGACTATATGATATACATAAAAAAATTCATGATATGACAATGTGACAATTTAAAGTATTTTTCATACGAAGTTTTCTTTTGAATTTTACTAAGCAAAATGGTTTTTTTCGTGTAATAAAATGATTTTTCCACTTGTTATAGTTTTCACATAAATAAACTATGGTTATGTTGCACATAACTTACCTTGACGACATTTATAATTTAAAGAATTATGTTTCTTAATATTTTATTTGGAAGTTCAATAAAAGAAGAATGTAAAACTCCAAACTGATGGCTAAGAAGAATTGTATAAACAACAAAATAACATATTTTAATTAATTAGGGAAAATAATACTGTATATTTTTGTGGTTTTGAAAAGTATCATTTTTTTTAATTAGGTTCTCTTGGAGGCTTGGTTAATCTTGAAGGTCAAAGGGAGTCGAGCATCGATCGAAATTCACGAACGAAAAAAGTGACTTTTCGTAAGAGTTTAGACAAAGTCGAAATTGAAAATTCTGAGGAAGATGATATCCACATAGCTCTTAAAATAAAGCCTAAGAATACTATTTCACAAGACATTGTTAATGAGAACGTTCAGAAAAGCAAAAATGTCGATGATTTAATCCCGAAAGATCCTCCTGTAAAAGGTAAAAATAGAACTGAGTTGCAAGCCACAACTGAGGGAATCTCCCATATACTTAGTGACATAGAGTCACAGTTACGAGGTGATGATATTAAACCCCAAGCTCAGCCAGCCATTGCAATTCCAGTATGTTGTAACACACATCAGTATCAATGTGTTACCAGGGGATTTTACACACTTCCTCATATGGCTCCAGCCTTTGTCCCACCTCCACTGCCAATGTATGCACCGTCCCACAACTTTTCGTGCCAACAATGCTCATATGGTCAACAACCGTTTTCTATTGTCTATCCTCCTACATGTCAGGAACGGTTTGTTGCACCGATGCCTCCAACAGCGTGGTATCCAGCCCAAATGCCTGCAATCTCTACTCCTATGCCAAAAGAAGACATTGCTTCCTCTGAAAGCTCTTCGGAAACAGGTGAGAGGGGTATGGCAGATGGGGGTGAGGTTTCTTGCAAATCGGGGAATCAAAATGGACTTTCAATAGATGAACTTACTGAGTTTTTAAAATTATTGGATTCTGTTAAACAAGAATCTGAAACTGACGAGCAAAAAACAGAAAATTCTATTAGCACTTGTCAAACAGATATGACTACAGAAATTCATTACAACTATGAAGATAATGAAAAATCTGATTTTGAAGAATACGACAATGTTTTATCCAAGGAAGACTGTCCATCTCCTAAAAAAAGAACTGTTCCTCCAATATATTTTCCAAGGAGATTTTTGGATGTTATACCTGAGGAAGGTAGCGACGTGAGTGATTTTGAGATTCGAAGTAGCCGTGATTTCAGTGATACACTATCTGATGTTTTAAGTAATAGAGGTAGTATTGCTCTTGAATCCCTTTCAGAGGAAGACGAAGAACCTTCAGAAGGTCATCTTTCAGAAACACGGAAACCTCTGTTTTCGCCTACAAAATCTTTCCTTTCAGAGGGGGAAAGTGATACAATACAGTTTGAAGAAGGGTCAATTCGTTTATCAGAAATTTCAAATTGTGAAGCTGGCTCAAGCTTTGATGCGTTAGAATATCAAAGTGAAGACGAGAACGAAAAAACAATTACCATCGAAGAAATTAAAACACGCTATGAACCAACTCCTCAGCCAAGATTGTCACTAATAAATAAAGAAGTTTTTGATATTGACACGAACAGTTCCTGCTGTTCAACAGCTTATAAAAAGCTTAAAGAAGCTTTTGATTTTTATATAAAAAGTGAACACAACTATTCAATTGACATTTCAACAATGTCTGGCTTTGTACGAGCTGAGCCGATTATAATTGAAAACAGTGATGAATCAGACGCTTATTCTGTTGCTTCTGAGACATTTAATGATGTCAGCCCAAGTGACCTTATGACTCATTTAGATAAACTGTGCCAAAATGGTCCCGATCGCCGTAGCTTATTACTCTCAGAAATTCCAAAGCCTGTTGCTGAACTATCTGGGTTCTGCGAAGACGTCGAAGAGAAAGCGGGAATAGTTTCCAATAGAGATAGCGAGGATGTTTTATTGCCTCTCCCTGTCGTCACTTTAACTAATGACTCTTCAAAAACTGAAATCGGTGACGAAGGTGAGAGCGGTATAATTAGGTCACAAACAAAACAATTTGATGATGATTTGTCACTGCCAAATGAACCGGTGAAATCCTCGGCTTCGGATCGAAGAAGTTTTACTAAGCTCTTTAATTTTGGCAAAGACAAGATAAAAGAATCTAATGAGCGCTCTGTTTTTTCGTTTTCAAAAATGTTCAAGAATAATTCTTGCAATGAATCTCAAAGCGGAGATAATAACAAAATGATGGAAAAACCCGATTTTGAAGATGCTGGCCCAAACAATGATAATGACCATAAAAATGATAAAATTTTGAAATCTGACTGTGATAACAAAAACGATAATCGACAAAATACACAAAACACAACTAATCCTTGTAGGACAGTATATAATCGAATGCAGGCTTTGAAACGGAATTTTCTGGGTAAAGAAGTTGACGAAGTGTCTACCAAAGAATTACCTTTAAATCAAGATAAGGCAAATAAAGAAATAGAAACAAAACTCAGCTCCAGTATAGAAGAAGCAAAAGATCAATTAAGTGAATTTTGCCAAAACCTGAATGAAGACAAAGAAGAGCAAAAGACCTGCACAATTTTCAATGAGATTCATATTGAATTGCAATTTCCGCAAGAATCCCAGGAACTGGCTTGTGGTCACTCAGTAGCTGTAGATTCTCCTGAGAATGCAAGCTATAGTTTAACAACTATTCCGTCAAATAATGAAGCAGAGGAATATTGTCCGCCGGAGAAAATAAAAGATTCGCAAGACACCACTCATGAACATTCCATTATTTTTTCTAAATTGGAAACTAGTACTAAAGAGGTTTATACCTTGAATCATTTACCGGCTGTGCAAGATACGTCAAAGGAGAGTAGTCCAGTTTTCTTGTGTAGGGATCAGCCTTCAACAGAGCTTCCTATACGTTTTATCGATGCAAGCTGTGAGAGTATTGACTCGCGAAGTATGACACCTTGTACGGTAATTGAGGTGCCAATCTTAAGGGGTCAAGAAGAAACCAAAATATTTACAGGTTTTTCAAAAACTAAACAAGGTAATTTTGCTTTAACTAAAAGCAAGTCTTTCGGAAGCCCATATCCTAGTTTGAGTCCACAACCTGTTAGGAAACCTACCAGTTTTGATGACATGGCTAAAAATAAAAATATTGAAAAATCCAACGAGATAGACAGTTTGTCACACAAGAATGTTGTGAGTGAATTGCGGAAATTTTGGCGAGAGCAGGAACGCGCGATAATCTTAAAAAAGCCAGAAACTAGGCTGAAGTGGGAAGACTCAATTAAAGTTCCTCCACCTGTTCTAAACAAGTATAAAAACTTTCACGATACTGAGTCACATTTTCTTTTGGCAGCAAACGTCTTGGCACCAGCTTATTCTGGCTCCAAAGTACAAGATGTTGATTCTAATTTCGCATCTAATTTAAAGGAAATTAGAACACCATCTACATTAGCAGACAAAGATAATGAATCTAGTATAAGAGATGGCGAATTGATTGAGTCATCAAATCAAAACTCTGGCAATGACAGCTTCATTATAACCGAAAATAACTTTGGCAACAGTAATCTAAACTCTGAGAATAGGAGAACTTTATCAACGTCAGAAAGTTTTAGTAAGATAGTGAAGTTTTCTAGTGAGAGTCAAGTCCCTAAGCCTCCTCCCAGACTAAGTTCAACTGAGGTAATTAAGCGTTTTCGTTTTGGTGCATTTAGTCCACCAGCTGTGAGAAGACGAAATTTTGCTCTGCAAAGGAATGCCTCTGCTCCAAGTGTGCCCAGCAATTGTTTAATAGAAGACATAATTGGAAACAAAATTTTAGAATCTGAAAATATTTATTACTCAGATTTAGATTTTTCTTCTGCTGAAAATAGTCCATTGCCACCCATTAGGCCAAACTCTCCTTCTTCGGACCCTGATGAAAAGGAATTAATCTTATTCAATCGGCTTTGCCAAAATTTTTCACCGGTTACAAATCTTCATAGTTCCAGTCATAATCATTCCGGTCATAATTCACGGATCACTTGCGAGCACATCAATCAAAGTTTCATAGAAACGCAGCAGTATTTTGAAAGAGAAGAAATTTATACTCAAATTCCTCCCCCAGTACCACCACCACCTGTTGAAGATGTAATTAATCAAAGAACGCCAGCACATTCTAGACAGACGTCCATATCAAGTATCGCCACATTAGAAGGTAGCTTTTACTCTGATGGGAGAATATCACCTTTAAGATCTGGGAGTTTGAACCCAGCTTTGAAATCACCTCCTCCTCCACCCAGGCGCTCTTTGTCTCAGAGTATATTTTTCGGTGCAAATTTTCCTAGTGATTCTTCGGAATCAGGGTCCATGTTTGGCTCACTTCCTCGTACGCACAAAAAGGAAAACAGCCGACTTAAAGCAGCCCTGCTTTCTGATTGGCTAAAGACGACTAAGCAAGAGATGCACCTATCTACATCATCTGGAAGTAGTAAAAGTAGACCTGTATCATTAGAAGCTGATGAAGCCATTCGTCAATCTCTTTGTGAAGATTATAGATGTAAAACAAATTCTGAGAGAAACTTAAATAAGGTAAATAAATTTAGTAGTGAATTACCTCGAAGTACTAACTGCTCGACACATTTGGAGGAATTGGAGACTAATCTAACTGTGAGTGAACTTGATCAAGAAACCCAGAAATTGTTACCAGGTATTGGTGAGTCTGCATGGGCCTATTTAAACTAATGACAAACCTTGAGTACAATTTAAAACCTTGCTGCATCTTGTTCCTTAACTTTTGATACCCCAGAAACGGTTCTAGGTGAATACCCCCCAGGTGAATACCTCCCGGAAAATACCCCCCGGAAAATACCCCCCTGGAAAATACTCCCTGGAAAATACCCCCACCCCCACGGAAAATACACCCCGCGGAAAATACCCCCCCCCGCGGAAAATACCCCCCCCCCCCCGCGGAAAATACCCCCCTGGAAAATACCCCCCGTGGAAAATCCTGGCGAAGATTTACCCCCGACAGTTACTCTTAACATCCCCACACGTAAAATTAAATCGGCAAAGAGAAAGCAAGACATAAAGAAATTACGTATATGAATTCTTGCAAATTCACCCAGTGTAAAATTTCTTCTTAAAATTTCATCTCCTGGAAACTATTTAAAATTCTCCCAGCCACTATATTCATTTATGTTATTTTACTGGGTTCATGGCCGTATATTTGGCTTTAAAATACACTTATTTGTCTATCCATCTAATATGCAGAATAATTGTACCAAACAGATTTTGCATGCAGTCCCGCTATGCTTACCCCCCCCCCCTAATGTGCAAATCTATAGCGCAAATTTATTTCTAAAGTAACGAAGAAACTAACAAAAAAACCCGTTGTGTTCTCAAATTTTACACAGCGTAAACTTGAGTGAGTGGCGCATAATACACAAGTACCAAAATTCCGTCCCCTATGGAAATTAAAAAAATAAAACTCAAATAAAATTCTCAAACTTAGAAAGCCTTATTTTTCACGGGGGGTATTTTGTTGTTTTTCTTCTTTTTTTTTTGGGGGGGGGGGTGTTTTCCGGGGGCTATTTTCCGGAGGGGGGGGGATATTTTCCGCGGGGGTATTTTCCGCGTGGGGTATTTTCCGGGGGGAATTTTCCGTTGGGTATTTTCCGTTGGGTATTTTCCAGGGGGATATTTTCCTCGGGGTATTTTACGGGGGGGGGGGTATTCGTCGGTGGGGGGGGGGTAAACGCCGGCCCCCCCCAGAAACAATCTCTATTGAAAAATGCTTATCTCCCGAACCTGAAAGATAATTTTTTGAAACAGGACAGGTGATATTTCATCGACTTCACTTATTCACTCAGTTGGGAATGAAAATTGAGAGTTAAATTGGTTTTTCGACCTACGCCAGCTCTTTAATTATTTTTCCTAATTTAAATGGTTCTTGTAAACTTATAGTGCAGAGAAAAAAGGTTGGTACTACCATGCCTTTTGTTCGCAAATATGCTAGCATTTCTAATTATACTACGCGGCCTCATTTGGGCGTTTATTAGAAGGTTTTTATATATTCTACTATTAAAACTATATCTAAACTGACGCATCTCTACTATGGTTATTATTAAAGAATTATGGTTATTGAGTTCAAAATCTTCTCTTTTTGGCCTTGTTCACATAAACCTAGGAATGTATAATCAAAAATCGGAATAAATCTCAGGCTTCCAAAATGGCTTATTTAGAATCTTAAAATTAAATGAAGATTCAAATAATTAGTAATATGTACCAGAAGAATGTTTTGAATTATTTTATTATGAACCATCAAGGGAACTTTAGCCAGATATTTATATTACCAAAGCTACAACTATTAGCTGTGATGACACAAGCACAAGTGACAATTTTGACATTTTAATTCGTCCATTATACATATTAAAAAATCTAAATTACAGATGAAACTGTGGAGGAATGTGTTACCTCCTTCATTGATGATATGTCAGGGTATGAACTCGGTATTGAAGCAAGTTTTAGTCTTCTATTGAATGAGATTGATTCTGAACTAAGAGCACGTTATAATCAAGGTTAGGTTTGTAGGTGTGTGCTTTTGTACATTCTCAGTTTTTGTTTGGCTGCTGCGTTTGGCTTTTTTTTCAATTACTAACACAGGCTTGTCAATGATAAATTGTTTATATCTTGTATTTTGTTCAAGTCTTAAGCTAGAAAAACAAAGTTTCTAAAGATTTATTTTATCTCTCCTTATGTGTAGATCTCCCGGATGTTGAATCGTTCTTTTACAGGTCATGAGGCTTTGTGGGGATCTTTACCATGTATTGGTCTAATATTTTTTCAAATATACCTTATTTTATTTGAAATTTATCATTGGAACTTCTAAATACTTTAATCACTGTCCCTAAAACATTGTCCCTAAAAATAGGGATTAATAGAAATTACATAAAAAAGCCAAACACATCTTGGCGAACTAATAATGGTTTTTCTTTAAAAGTTGCAGAACCCATGTTTTGTTGCATATCGAATTAAAATTATACATGTCCCAAAGTTCGAAGGCTTATATTTATATTTGTTGATTTAAAGCTTAGTTTCATGAATACATGCCAAAAATGAAAATTCATGGAATATAACCTTGAAATACGTGAGTGAGAGTCTAAACAGACCTTACCTGGGGCCGAGTAAATCACAATGTACAAGAAAAAATAGAGATTAAGAATGTTTCTTTATCTCTAGTGAAAGGTGAAAAAGGGGCTCGAAAAAGGACCAAACAACCCTTTTCCCTTGTGGCTGGAATCTTACATCAGTAGGCTCCTGGGTTAAGGTGTCGTCCCTTATGTACAAAAAATTAAGTTGGGGGGGGGGGGCACATGTCTCACGAAACTAAAGACTCCAATACATAAAAAAGTTGTGAAAAATAATATTGGTTTGTTCAAGAACATTGTCCAAAAATGAGCCGAGAATTGGCTTGACTGGCTTGAGACTTGAACATATAAGTCCTTGGACCAAGTGGACCTCAATAAACTAAGAAAAACAAATAAAGAAATTAAGAAAAAGTAAAAAACACGTGTTTGCCGGAAAATAGGGCGCAAATATAAGTCAAAAGTGTTTTTTGGCTTATGTCGTCTATTTGCAAGTTCTTAAGCCAATAAAACTAATGCGTATAAAATAATTAGGTCACCCAAAATTTGGTTGACCAAAACAAAATTGGTTCACCTAAAAATGGGCCAAAAACTACTTACCAAGATACTAAGCTTTGAATATTTAACAAAATACTGCTGAGTTTTTTTTTGTCTCAAATCCCACAAAGACGACCTAGGGCAAAGCTAAAGCAATTTGGTTGTATCGATTTTTGGGCCCTCAAAATAGGATAAATTTGTTTTTTCCTGATTGGCTAGAAACTTCAACTTATCTAGACTAGGCCAAAGAGGAACCAATTGTGAAGGAAAATTTGGTAGCATCGATATATATTTTTTTTCACCAACCGGCTTGAAACTTAGAGGACGTGTAGACAGGCTCAAGGAAACACCAATAAAGGCCGAATATGGCGGGACAAATTTGGTTTCATTGGCTCACGATATCCGAAGTCTCTTAGACACGAAACAGAACTCTTTCTATAAATGACCTAGACAAAGGACTTACATTTACTTGAACACACTAGCAATTACAAAACGCATATTTCAATCTGAACCTCAGCTGGGGAAAGTTTTTTTTGGACGGAGGAGTGACAAGACGAGTGAAATAAGTGAAAGAGACGTAAAAGAAATAAGCTAAATTCAGTTTCACCTCTAACAAATAAGCTAAAAAAAAAAAAATCTTAAGATTTGGGACCTCCCTTGCTTACGTTCTACCAAACACAGAGAAACAAAGATGAAGAATGGAAAATTCAAATTCACCTTTTCTCCCCTCCTGCAAAGCAAAAATTTCCCCAACTGAAGTTCGGATTGAAATATTTATTTTTGCAATTGCTACTGTTTTCAGGCAAATGTAGGCCCTACGTTTGGGTCTTTTATAGAAAGAGTTCTGTTTTGTGTCTAAGAGACTTCGGATATAACGAATCAATAAAACCAAATTTGTCCCTGCCATATTTGGCCTTTATTGGGGTTGACCTCTTTGAGACATCCCCCTCCCGTCTACGAAATGAATCGCCACCCCTACTAAATAATAGCTGATGCGCACTTACAAACCATTGTATATAGTTTTATGAAATAGGAAGCGAATTATCCAGTTAAAGAAGCTTTAAAATAAGTTTCAGAAACATTTTTTTTTTGTTATAAGAAGGGAAGTATCACACCTCAGAACCATTATTCAGGCTTAGTCTACATGAAGGGAGATGAGAGATTAATTTCAGGCTTAGTCTACATGAAGGGAGACGAGAGATTAATTCATGCACCCTTATACCTATACATCACTAAAATTAATTTTGTTAAAATTCAAGTGAACATTCTTATTTAAATAAAGGTTTAAGATAATTGTCTATATTAACTATTTCTCCTGTATAGACTGTGACTTTTCAGGAACGATTGTGCCACCGTGCCGCATTACTTCTCCTCAACTAGGACTCACTTTTCCATGGCACACATTTTCCATGGCATCACAACTCACTTTTCCATGGCACAAACTTTTTTGGTCCCTTAAAAACGGCATTATAACTTTTGATTTTGAATTAGTCCTCTTCCGTTTTTCTAGCATCGTCGTTTCGATACGAACGACCCCGAGAATAAAACATAAAGCAAAGCAAAAAAAAAGACAACAAATTAACACGCGCCATTGATGTTTCTTCTGGGAAAAATATAATATTCTAAATGTTTATCGATGGGAACTTTGAACCTCCATGGTAGGATTCTCTGATATGCTGAATCTAACGGTGTGATTTTCTTTAAGGTCATTTGCCTTTCTAGATGTATTTCTTCCCTTTTTTCAAACATTAAGGAAATTTTCTCAGGCTCGTAGCCTTTGATACATAACATCAAACTTATTGAACTTCGAATATTTAGAATCAGCATAAAAAAAACACTTTTTTGTGTATTAATTGTTATCAAAATTCCCTTTTTTAACAATTTTGGTTCCTATTGGCCCTGGTCGCCCCTTACCAACAGTTCATTGAAGTATTCCAGAATCCGTTCTATTCTTCATTCTTTTTATTTGTCTCAATTTCCCTTTGGCCAATCAATTTTGCATCTGGGGAGAATTTTCGAGGGGAGATTGTCCGAGGGAATTTCCCAGGGGGGTTTCCCGCTGCAGCAATTTTCCACGGGGAAAATTTTCTGGGGGAATAAGCCGGACCCATCTTCCATAGCACTCTCTGTTTTCGTTATGTTTGATGTGATTATTCATTTTAAATTCTGTTCATTTTGGATTATATTTATTCACGAACATAAATAACCACAAATAAACGCAGAGCCACCGCCCCTTAAGCACACATAATGGCTAGGATGTCATTTTCGGTTTATTAAAATAGATTACTGTTTAAACGGTTTTTCTTTTATTAGTAAAACATTTAAAATCAAAAATTCTTCAATCTTCTCGGATTTATTATTTTATATCTTTATATCTTAACCAATGAATAAGGTTCCATTAGGCCGATAAGTAGTAAAATTCCCATCATTACTGTCTTTGAATGTATGGAAAATAAATTGTTGAATCATTCATTGAATACTTCAGAAAACAATAAAAAACAAACCCATTGCTTCAAAAATTACGCTTGCTTTTTTTAAAAGTTTTATTTAGGCGCCAATGATGAAATATTATTGAATGATATGCAATAAAAAGGGAAAGTTCTGACGAGAAAAATATCTTTCAAAATAGTAAAGTTCAATTAAATATCAGATAAGTAATTATTTTAAGAAATATTTATTTTTCTTTCTCTTAATTTTGATTAGCATTATGATTTTCTTCTTTATGTTTTGACTAATAAAATACACACTGTTGAAAATACATACCGTTTCCATTAAAGCGCAAATAACCCTGCCCTATCTAAAGGTTTGAGGGGATGGCAGCCAAACTCTTAATTTTGGAAACTCTGATTTGTAAACTTTGAGCAGTGTTATGATTTTTTTGTTTGTTTCTGTTGTTGAATGAAATAAAAAAAGTGTTTTTTTCAACTGAAAGTAAGGAACAACATTAAAACTTAAAACAGACAGAAATTATTGTGGATATGAAGGGGGTTGCCCCCTCCTCAATACCTCGCTCTTTACGCTAAAGCTTTTTAGCACTTAAAAAAAACTTCGTATTGTTCTAATTAAACGACCCTTGTCTTTCAGGAGTCGTTCTAAAGAAATTGGGACAAAATACAAACCTTAGCGTAAAGAGCGAGGTTTGGAGAGGGCAACCCGCTTCATTTACGCAATAACTTTTGTTCGTTTTAATTTTTAATATTGCTCTTTACTTTCAGTTGAAAAAACTTGCTTTTTTTATTTAATTTCTGATCGTTTTTTTAAATAATACCAGGAAATCTGGCCCCACCTACACGGAGAAATCCCCCTCCCTACAGATATATCCTATATACAATTCAATTTGGTGAAAATTTACCCCGGACCATTACCCTTAACAACTCCACACTTAAAATTGAGACGGAAAAGAGAAAGCAAGGCGTATAAAAAGAATTTGTATAGGAATTCTGGCAAATTCCCCCAAAGTAAAATTTCCCCTGATAAATCCACCCCCTGGAAACTTCCCTACCAATGGAAAATTCCCCCGTGGAATAAATCCTAGCAGAAAATTCCCCCACCCCTCCCCTAAAAATTTATGATTACTTCCCAATAACAAATAATATGCGTAAACAATGGGCAAATTTTATAACCTAAAGACCTTTCCCCTATGGCTTTGGGGGGGGGGGTCATTTTATATCCAAAGGAAAATTTATTGAGCTTTTCAACTATGATGAACAAAATGGCTATCTCAAAATTTTGATCAGACGATTTTGGATAAAAAAGGAGGGGGAGGGGGCCTAGTTGCCCTCGAATCTTTTCGCTCACTTAAAAGGGCACTAGAACTATTAATTTCCGTTCCAGTGAGTCATCTCTCTATATTCTAGGACCACTTGGTCGATACTATCACCCCTAGGAAAAACAAACAAATTAAACAAAAAAAGAAAATACATAAGCAAACACGCATCCGTGACCTATCTTCTAGCAAAAAATAGAAAATTTCACATTTTTCCAGATAGGATGTTGAAACTTCTGAAATAAGGTTCTCTGATACGCTGAATCAGGTGGTGTGATTTTAATGAAGATTTTTTTACTTTTAGGGGGTGTTTCCCCCCGTTTTGGATAATCAAGCAAATTTTCTCAGGCTTGTAGCCATTAATGTGTAGCACTAAACTTAATGAAACGTATTTATTTGGAATCTGCATAATAAGCCGATTCTTTTGATATACCTATCGATATCAAAATTCCGTTTTTTGGAGTTTCGGTTACTTTTGAACCGCGTCACTCCTTACCTACAGTTCGTTACCACGAACTGTTTAAAATAAGAAAACATTGTTCTAAATAGAAATCGTTCTCACGAAAGCACAAATGGCACTCTTGCTGTTAACGAGTATATGGGGGCGATAGCCTCTTTTATATATGTGGTGATTTCTATTCGGTCTAAGTTTAGTTTGATTATTCATTTTAATATATGTTTGTTTTACGTTCCGTTTATTCAGCCATTATGATTTTAAGTTTGGTTTCACTATTATTTAATATCTGTTTGTTTTAGATTTCGTTTATTCATTCAGAGTATTTTTGTTTTCGCTTTAAGTTTGAGTTATTATGTAGCTAAAATTCTGTTCGTTTTAGGGTTTAATATAGCTCTTTTTTTTCTTTGATTTTTTATTAACATTTTAATAATATTTTTAAAAAATCGGAAATCGTGATTTCCTATTGTAAAAAAGGAAATCGTTGCAATGATCTTAAGATCTCTGGGGGATCGGACCAAAAAGCCCCTCTATTGTCGTATCTATTCTCGTCATTGTCCAAGGCCTCACCCGCGGAGGGGGAAATGTTTGTCCGACTCTTAAAAACGAAACAAAAAATGAATATAAGCAAGTGTTTGACCATTTTATTGTCATATTAGTTTTCTTCGTTCAACTTGCACCAGAACGTTTTAAATATTTATTTATGCCTTTTAGTTTTCTATTCCTTATTTGATATGAATCCTAGAACCATTTTTGTTCATTATTTTGAGGGATCGCATAATAAAAATTCAGAGAAGGTCGTATCCATCAGTAAGAAGGAAGCCCAGGCTTTGAATTCCCCTTTCTTTCCTTGTAATAACAGAAAAGAAAAAGTACAGAAATCCCACTTTTCAGTTATGTAACCGAAACTGTTCCTCCGAGATCCAGATACTTTCAAATGAATGTGTAATTATGAATATGGTATATTGTGTAATAGATTGTACTCCCTCCAAAAATAAGATGTGTCCTCTCTAAAACACAATTCTGGCTACTGATGTCATCTTAATGTCTATCTGTTTACTAGTTGTGGTTATAGTTTTTCTATCCTTGGAAATGAATGGAAAATTCGGAAACGTGATATTGGAACTGTCCCAAAGAGATGGCCTCTAGCGCCTCTTGCCAAAATACTCCTGACTCCAGAATTCCGCGTTCCTAAATAGAATTTCATCAGTGGTGCTACTTGTGTGCAAACCTATGAACTTTTTTTTTCATTCCTTCCGGTGTTTTAATATGTTAATATGCCCGTTCCAGGCTCTACATTATTAACAAGTCCTTTGACGTCACGAAGGTCGCGGAAAGGTAAAAATTAGTGAAAAATATTGTGTGTGAACTTTTTATCGCATGGTGTGATTTTTGGATAGATATGGATGGTAGATATTCTGCATTGAACGACACAGGTAAATTGTACACTAGCCTTTCATCATACCCATACACTTTTGGCTTACGAATTAGAAAGTCTATTCGTCCTTTGTCTAACAAAACAAAAGTGTATGGATGAGGGACGAGGGGTTACCGACTTTCAGAAATCACGTACACCGGATGGCAAGTGCCAAGCTGCTACGATATACTGGCATGCTTTTGCCACCCGGTGGTGAAAGCATGCCATGCTTAGCGGAACAGCGCCAAGAATTGCGGAAATTGTTCCACGCGTGGTAGAACTGTGTAGCAAACTTGGTGCTCCAAGATGTACACTGGATTGCAGAAAGTGGCAACCCCTTTGGGAAGAGATTTTTGTACTCGATTTGATTTTTCAAGTAAGAAAAACTATGCGGTACCGTTCTAGATTAAGGGTTCCCCAGAAAGAACCATCTTAATATAACAAAAGTAGTACTATTAGGTTCCTTATTTTATGCTCTTTTCGAACGTGAGCATGATATCAGAAAAGAGCATAAAATAAGGAATCTGATGGTAGCCTATTATTTTCATTTTTATTAAGATGTTTCCTGCTTAGGAGACCTTAATCTACAATAGTATGATAAGTAGCCAAAGCACAGATTTTCTAGTAGAAAAGCTGCTCTGTATAGGGCCATTCACGCTTCCCCCCGTAAAATCAGGCTGTTTTTTCTGAAAATCGATGTTTATTTTGCTCTGATTAGTAGTCTAAAGACTTTGATCAAGATATCATCAAAGTCCTCTGTTCCATGTCATGTTGTGCAGAAAGATCTAATCGCTTTTGACTGCGATCAGTCAGCTCTAACATCTCAGCACTTTGATTAAGGAAGACATTAAAATATGAGCAGAACGATGCAGCATCAGAAAAGCAAGATCTTAGCAGAAAAAAAACTAGCCTGACGTATCCTGTTAAGATCTCGGTGAGACGGGTTTGGTTCAACTCTACAATTTTTACGATTGACCAATTAGAAAATGTAAGGCATTTTTATCTGAATTGGAAGAAATTGAAACTTTGAATACAGTTGGTTAATCTGCATACTGAATTAAAAAAAAAAGGAATGAAAACTTGATATTGAAATAAATTACTTGGGAAAAATCAGTCTTGATATAGGCTTTCCGAACCAAGTTCTTATCATTTCACGTTACTGCTTCTGTCTGTAGCACAATTGTGACGTTAAAATTAAAGAAGAAAACGGATTGATCATAGATCTAGGAAGGTGTGTGGCTATACAGGTGTTGCTAAAGAGTGCCTTAGGCATTAGACTAAATGCGTTGAATAGAATCAGTACTTGTTATCTTTATTTTTGAAGTTTGGGGCAAACCATGAAACAGCCTAAGATTGGGTTCATTTAAAATCTGATCTTCAATTTTAACGGGTGCATATGCTACTTGTGAAAATCTGATTTTGTTTTTATCTTTAAAATTCCACTAAATGTGCTGAAAGTTATTTAGCTCTTTCTAATACGTCAACCGGTTATAAGTCATTTAATAACAAACACAAGGTAGTATTTGAGACCAACGTTTGTTAAATGTATATCTTTGAAAAAGATATCAATTTTTGAAATAAAAAGATTTATATCTATGGTTGCTGTTAATATAGGATTTAGCGAAGCAAACATTCCACGAAACCGACAATTCCGACATGGTTAAGGAAATTCTATCCCCTAAAGTACCAAGGGTATCAGAATAAAACAGTTTTGCCCCCCTTGGACCCACCTTAGGTCGATTCACACCTAAAACCCGTGATTTTTTCAGATTTTTCCTTTGAATTTTTCAAAACTGTAAAGTTACTAGACCAATATAATATTTTCGTCAATGTTGCCACACTAAACCATGATAACAAATAATAAAAACCGAGTAGCAAAATTTGACCAAACTTTTAAACCGTAAAAATCCAAACATTAACAATCTTTTAATTCCCAAAAACAACTACACCTTCAAAGGAAAGCTTCGTCTTCTTAAGCTGTTTGGTGGCATGCATTTTGGTGACATTAGCTTATTTTGGCGTATTTTTCACCACGTTTCTTTTTTTATTATTTAGTGCCCGCTAATATCAAAAACCACGTAAGTGCACATGGAGGTCTTTTTCATTAAAAATTGAATTTCCTAATTTTTAAAGACATGCTTGGTTGTTAAAGTTTCAACTTAGCCAGTTCCAACAATTAGATTTCATTGGCACTGTGGTACATTAAATGCGAATACTTCATCTAAACTATTTTCAGAAAACTTCGTTCACTGTATGACACTGAAATGGACGCTAGTTTATGTAAATTGAACTATAAATGCAAACAACTTTCTTTTGTGGGGGCGGGGGTGGTGAGTCGTAAAGCCACTTAACTGTTGAAATGGCCAAATTGGACCAGTTCTAGGATGAATACTTCATCTAAACTATTTTCAGAAGACTTCGTTCACTGTATGACACTGAAATGGACGCTAGTTTATGTAAATTGAACTCTAACTGCAAACAACTCACCGACTCACCACCCCCGCCCCCACAAAAAACAGTTGTTTGCAGTTAGAGTTCAATTTACATAATTTTTGGCTTTTATTGATACATCGTTTCGTTTCGCGCTGAAGAAGAGAGGCGTTTGTCCTCTCGAAATATTAGCTTTGTTTTTTCAGTATCGTCATTTGGCCTATAAAAACCCCATTTTAGCTCGTTTTTCTTTCTTTAAGTTCTAGGAGATATCTTTACCCTCAATTCCTCCACCTTTTCCACTACACTAACAAGACACACATTAATCAAAATTAGCAATTATTTCTGCGACTGAATAAAAGCATCTTTTTCCTGTGGTTAATTGAAATGCTACTTATTTACCTATCGTACTTATCATCAATGTTAGATGGCATGTTTTTTAATAGTATTTTTTTTATCAGAGCGTATATTGAAAGTAATAAATAAACTCCGGATTGCAAGTATAATGTGACAGTTATTTGTTCGTTTTGGCACTGCCAAGTCGTGATTAATTCCCTGCACGCGCCTGTATTAGGTTACACCACATCAAAGGGCTGTGTGTTTGATAGCTTTACTTGATGCATGATTACCTTCAATCGTAATTTAGGACTTGCTTAATATAGTTACTGTATTGAGCGTCTATGAATATTTTTTCGGTAAAATTTCTGTGTGAAGTATAGATTTTTTTAAGCCGTTCGTTCAATATTCGGTATTCAAGAGAGACTTAAATCATAGAGTTTTCTATGTGCTTGGAATGGAATTTGAGGAAGCCTAAATTCATTACAATTCTATTTCCCAATTGACCGGCCGTCTTTAGATTATTTCTTAAATTTGATGCAAAATCAATTGAGCGTATATCTGCAGTTAGAAACTTAAGATCAATTTTTTCCAAGGAGGGGAGAGGGCATGTGCAAGAAATTAGTATCCGGTAGCAGCCAAAACTAAAGAAATCCCCATCTAACTCAAATTTTTAGATAATGTTGTCCTTATTTGCCAAGGTCCTTAATTTTTTTTTAAATTCAGGTTCATGGTCCCACCAAACAACGTTCCTTTTTATAGACAGTTCACGCACAACATAAAAATACAGAAGCATATTTGTGCTCCTAAGATTGAGTTAGTGTCGCACAGAAGATGTTAACCTCAATCTCAACCGTTACACTTTTTAGATGTTATTCTTAACACGATTTGGAATACAGACATAGTCTGGTCCGAATTGCAACCTAAAATATTGTTGAACTCGAACATTGTTTTTGGGAGGAGTCCCATCTCATAACAGTTGGTTCATAATGACATATAATAGTTAAGCTGGAGGCGATTCTGAACTTCCAATAAATGAGAGTTTTCTGAATGTAATGAAACAGATTTGGGTTTTTATTATCTTTTTTTTCTTAGTTTTAGTCAATAAAAGGAATCTTGCACCAAGATTACCTTGGTTTCTTTAAAACACAAAGTTTTCTGATGGAAGCAAAGAGTAAAATTGGAACATAAAACCAACAGAAATTATCACTTCTTAGCAGGGATGGATCGAGAGCAAAATCTTGGGAGGCCCATGTGACAAGGTTGTCAATAATCAAAATCTCAGGGGGACCAATGTGGCAAGGGCGCCAATAGTTGACCAAATTGACAAATTTATTTTTGAAAAAGAGTGGAAAAAACAAGGAATGAGGGCGCCAGAAAAAATCTTGAGGGGCCAGAGTCCACCCCTCCCCCGTCTTCGATCTGCCATTGCTTCTTATGTTTTACATATTTTGAATTCGCTTTATTTGGTACGACTTCTTCAAAATGAGCTCAGATCAGCCGACGGTTCTCTTTTTGGTTTGAAAATGAATTCCACAATGATTTTGTTAACAAATATGAAGTGAAGGTGTCCGGTCAGCAATATGACCATAGACCAACTTCCGAAACTCATATTCATAGCTTTTAGTTCTAGATACTACAGGTAGAAGTAACTGGATTTCTAGAGTTAATTCTATGGTTTAATAGTTCTTGAAGTAGAAAAATACTAGAAGTATTAATTTTTTTTTTTCAAAATTTAATTTTGAAAAGAGCTTTAGTACTTGTTATTAATTGATGATTTATACACGTTAACATACCTTAGCATGTTTGTTGTTGTTAGGTAATTATACAATGGCTATCTTTGGGTGAAACAGTTTTGTTTTTTTTATTCAAAAATAGACTATAATAGTGAAAATATACAAAATCCTTTTCTAATACATATTAAAAATTCTTCTTCTTTTCCTTCTTTTATCCAGCGGTATTTGGTCCTCCTTTCCGCGTTTCCTCTTCTTTTTCGTTTTCTTAATGATAGGTTGGCGATACTTCATGTAATGGATAGAATCAAACCGGTTATTGTTTCCTTTCCGTACTCCTGAAAAAAAGAAATATATTTTACTGTTTTAAGTTATGGAAAACATTTTAACGTGTTCATGCAATGTCGTTTTTACCATGACTTCGCACCTGCAGTCCCTTGGACTGCAGTTAGTCTTGTTCCTATTGAACTTTTTTCAGGAGCAGGGGGTCACATTGATCAAAAGCTCAAAAAAAGGCAATTTTGAACGAGAATATTTGAAAACTGTCGAGTTGAGAGGATGTGAGAATCGGGAATTTTATTTTTGGAACCCCACTTTACGTTGCTACGCCTGTTTTTTAAACAAATTGATAAGTAAAATACGATTTTAGCAGCAAAAGCCGCACAAACCCTACTACAAAAGTTCGCTAATTTTGCTAATTTGCATCACTTTTGCATTTGTTTATCATCGTGCTACGTACTTTAAAATGTGATTTTCATCAGTTTTCAAGATTGGGACTGTAAACCTCCAGTTTCTGGTGAAAAAAGTAAAAATGCCGTGTAAAAATGTGAATGCCGTGTAAAAAAAGCCGTGTAAAAATGTGAATTCCCTTGAATGTTGTTCAAGATGGGGACTGTAAACCTTCTGTTAAGATTTTTCGACAATGACAATTTCAATGGTGTGATTCTTATTTTGAAAATACTCTTTTCATAATTTCAAATTACTGTTCAGTTGATTATGAATAAAATGTACTGTCTTCAAATAAATGGCGATTGGGAGATGTTAGTCATTTGACAGTTTTCTTTTAAAATGCTATTGTATTTCATTTCACAGGGTTTTGGTTTTCAATTTGTTTTGTTCGTTTAAATTTTCAACTTCGCTCTGTACTTCTTTCAGGAAAACTTAGTTTAAAAAAAAAAAATATTAATCCAGCCTTGTCTGAGATCAAAACTATACATTCTGGAAATCGTTGGTTCATAAAAGTGACGCTTGTGTGGAGTTCAGCGTGACACTGACCCCCCCCCCCCCCACAGTGGAGTTTTTGTGTGATATTTGTGTGGGTGATTTTTTTATTATTTTCAATAAATTTTTGTTCCGTTTGCCAGTTTTTTTGCTTTGTGGGTGTATTCAAACACACCCCTTCAAAGTAAGTTTTCGTTCATTTGTCTTCTAGGCGTACTTTAGAGCACCAACTAACATAATGAATAAATTATACCAATAGTAATTTTGTTTTTACAAGTTTTCTGTGTAAGCTGTCTCTCCAAAATGTGTGTGTCTGTGTTTGCCTATGAATCTTTGTATGTCCTCTGTTAAACTTTTTTAAATGCTGCATCCCTCACTTTCCATGCATCGAATCTTTCAGGTGTGTGGTCGCCGGGACAATCCCACACACCGCCTGACACTAATAACACAGAAGAACAAAATAACAAACGCAACGAGACACAAGACCCAATTGAGCCAGTTTGGACACCATCAAGACTCCGAAGCCCTTCTTTGGAAAGAAAAGAGTTCAGGCCCGTTAAACTTGACACTAACTCGCTACCACGTCAACGTTCCCTTGTAAGTTATGGTTTTCTCTTATTTGCGTTTTTTTTCTAAACATGTAATATTAGAGTTTAATTATAAACTGTTGAATAAAAAGAGTTTTCAAATGAACACTAAGGTCCAGTAATTGAAAACTAATAGAAATTAGCTGACATAAGAAGTCAAACCTTAAACGAGCAGAAATTACTATCAATAAAGAAACAAAAACTAAAACGAATGGAAATTACAATCATCAATGAAACCAAACTTAAAAACGAACATGAATTACCACAAACAATGGTGGTACTGCCGCTTCTCGAACCCCGAAAGGCTAGAATGCCTGCAGTTTACTGAAAACTAAATATATAACTTAAGATCAAAGAATATATTTAGACAATTGTTTGCGCTATATACTTTGTAGTGAATAGATTTAAAATGGATTTAGACACAATATATCTCAAGGACAATTTGTCACAGTCCCCAATCAGCTGGTGCACAATTGAAGTGGCTTGTATACTGATAACCATTGTTTCTAGATGGGACCCATTATTGGAAAAGTAACTTTAAGCTTTAGCTAAATTTAGAATCACATATGGAAAAAAAACAAGAAACAGTAAATCGAAATACTGAAACTTATATTTGCCGTCTTTATTCCCACTATAAGTGTGGGTTCTGTAGGGTGCCTCTTTTAAGTTACAAAATATATCGTGCACAGAAAAGCAATATTTTCAGCCATTGTGTGGTTCAAGATAGCCACAAGACGGCACAAGTTTTTGACTCAAATTAGCTACAAGTAAAATTCCAGCGATAGACGATAAATTTTTCATGATCCCACAAACTACATCGAAGGTCTAGAATCCCCCCCGCGCGTTCCTATTTTGGAAGTACAGACTTCTTGCCCTAGAATCTATTGAATCTAAACTATCTATACAAATTAAGTTTGTACATATGATGTTAACGGATAGTGCATTTAAAGCAAAAAAAAAAAAAAAAAAAAAAAAAAAATACAACTCAGGTTAAATTCAAGACAGAGCCAGTTTTCTGACTTTGTGAAAATTTCACTTTGGAGGTGCCAATAGGTGGAAAGGCAAAGGGGGTAGGGTGTGCTCCTATATGTGGTTCTATGGAAATAGGCGAACTTGTTATAAATCTATTTGCTTCCTTAAAATAGCGTTTACTTTTACAGTGAAATATTTTAAACCCGTAGATTACCAGCAATAGAGTCTCTGAGGTGAAAAAGGAATGAAACTAATACATTTACTAGCAAAAATTGCCAACCTTTCCAAGTGCCACCAAGCATATCCCTCTCACTGACTCGTATGAAAGTTTGACTTTGACAAAACTAAATTTCCTATTGATAAAAGATGCAAGTTTTTTTTCATTGTTTTATATGGAGGTAGTCAGTTGATAAGAGAAGAGACAGATTTTTAGGGTCGATGATCAAAATGTTCCAATGCTCGAAATTAGTCGTTAGTTTTATTCTAATATTTAGCTTCCGTATCTACATTCGTTTTCAATACTTGGGATAGTCCTATTTTGAAAGTAGGGTTAAAGAACCTAAGATATCAAAATAAGAACATTTTTTGCCCCCCCCCTTCTGAACCTATCTTAGGTATTCCCATCACATTCATACCCAAAAATCTCTATATTCCTTTTGCTTGCTTCAAAATTATGAAATTTTTAGGGCAGTACCATATTTTTGTCAGTACTGCAACGCTGAACCGTGAAAATAAATGAGCAAAACTATTTAATTCACTTGGATAACGCTTTGACCATCTTTAATTCACTTGGAGAACAGCTAAACCATCTTAAGCTGTTTGGTGCCATATATTTTTAGCTCATTTTCTGCTGATTTTTCATCCACGTTTCTTCTCTTTTTTTATTTAGTGCCCACTACTACCAAGAGCTATGTAACTACATATGAAGGTCTTTTTCATTAAAGATTCATTTCTAGATTTTCCCCAACCTTTAAAAATATAGATGGTTGTGAAGGTTTCCAAAAATCATTTCCAAAAATTCAAAATATCAGAATCTATTTTTACTGTCCTTGATACTTTATACAATGTATAAACGAGGTGTGGGTTATCTGTTGAAAATAAAGTTAGTTGACTCCTTGGTTGCCCTTCTAGGCCCAAATTATATTCGGTACTTATCTTTTATAGCGCCTATGTTGTTCTTCATCTAAGTAGAACCTGTTTCTCTGACTAATCCAAATAAAATCACAAAATATGATGAAAATATAATACTTTAGAAACAAATTTGGGCTGTATGTTTGCAAATTAGGGGGGGGGGGACGCAAAATATAACGGGTCTGCATTCAAAATATGTTAGGTAAAATTATTCTGCATATTATGAAGTAAGAATTGTTTTCTAACTTCACACTGTACAAATACTTTACCCCCCCCTAATGTGCAAATATATAGCCCAAATTATATATTACCCATCTATTCTGTCACTTCTCTTTATCTTGTCTCACGCTAAGCTGAAAGAAACAAACGAAGAAACTGGTTCTATAGTTGGAGAACTTAGCATAGGCGCTATAACAGATGATATCAAACAGTTCGTGATAACGAACTGTAAATAAGGAGCGACTCGGCTCAATAGTACCTGAATCTCTAAAAAACGAAATTTTGATACCAATAGATACATCAAAATAATCCGATTTTAATGGGGATTTCAAAAAAATAATTTTGATCAAGTTTAGTTTTACCCATCAAAAGTTAAGCGCCTGAGAAAATTTGGCTGATTTTCGAAAAAAGGGGCAAATACTCCCTAAAAGTTATAGAACCTTAATGAAAATCACACCATCATATTCAACGTATCAGAGAACCATACTGTAGAGGTTTCAAGCTCCTATCTACAAAAATGTTGAATTTTCCATTTTTTGCCAGAAGAAAGATCACGGATGCGTTTTTTTTTTTTTTTTTTCTTTTCCCCAGGGGTAATCGTATTGACCCAGTGGTCCGAGAATATCGTAGGAGGGTTGATTGGAACGGAAATTAAAAGTTATAGTGCCCTTTTTAAGTGACAAAAAAAATGGAGGGCAACTAGGCCCCCTCCCACGCTCATTTTTTTCTCAAAGTCACCCAATTGAAATTTTGAGATAGCCATTTTGTTCAACATAGTCGGAAATTTAATAAATATGTCTTTTAGGATGACTTAATCCCCCACAGTTCCCAGGGGAAGGGCTGCAAGTTATGAACTTCGCCCATTGCTTACATATTGTATTGGTTATTGGGAAGTATACAGACATTTTCAGGAAAGATTTTTTTATGGTGGGGGGCTGGAGAAGGGGGTTACTTGGGAGAATCTTTCCGTGGAGGATGCTTTGGGGTAAGGGACATTTCTATGAAGGGGGCGCCGGATTCCCAAGCATTATTTAAAAAACGATCAGAAATTAAATAAAAAAAACAAGTTTTTTCAACTGAAAGTAAGAAGCAACATTAGAACTTAAAACGAACATAAATTATTAAGTATATGAGGGAGGTCTCCCCCAGTTCAATATCTCTCACTTTACGCTACAATTTTTTTTAGTGCTTTCAAAAGAGCTATCTATTCTAATTAAACGGCCTTTGTGATTCAGGGGTTTGGGAATTAAAATTTTTTTAACTTTTAACGTAAATAGCGTGGTATTGACTAAGGGGAGAACCCCCTCATATACGTAATAAAATATACGTAATAAACAAAACAATAAAAAAAAACAAGCGATAAGGCTCAATAGTAATCGAAACTTCTAAAAACCGAATTTTGATGTCAATAAGTTTATCAAAAGAATAGGTTTATAATGATGGTTCTAAATATATAAATTTTATTAAGTTTAGTATTACTCATCAAAGGCTAAGAGCCTGAGAAAATTTATCTGATTTTTTAAAGAGGGGGGAAACATCCCCTACAAGTGAAAGAATTTTAAGGAAAATCACACCGCCAGATTAAGCCTATCAAAAAAACCTCTTACATAGGTCTGAAGCACATATCTGCAAAAATCTACAACTTTGTATTTTTTGCCAGAAGAAAAATATACGAATATAGAAGTTCGTTACGTAAGTTAATTTGTAAATTACGTCAGAACCAAATTTAGAGACAGCTATTTAGCAAAAGAAAAGTAAATTTTCATGCAAATTTTGTTTACTTATTCAATGACGGTGAGCCAAAATAAAAGCTGCATTAACTAAAAAACGATCAGAAATTAAATATAAAAAAAACAAGTTTTTTAAACTGAAAGTAAGGAGCGAAATTAAAACTTAAAACGAACAGAAATTATTCCGTATATGAAAGGGGCTGTCCGCTCCTCAACGCCTCGTTCTTTACGCTAAAGTTTGACTCTGTCTCACAACTTTATTTTTTAAAACGATAAAAAACTTTAGCATGAAGAGCGAGGCGTTGAGAAGGGGAAAGCCCCTTTCATATACGGAACAATTTCTGTTCGCTTTAAGTTTCAATGTCGTTCCTTACTTTCAGTTTAAAAAACTTGTTTTTTTATTTATTCTAAGAAGCGATGACTTTACAAAGAGCATTGTCACTTGCTTGTTATGACTTCGTTGTCTTGGCTTCGTTGTCTTGGCATCTGTAAGGGTGAATAATCCCTTCAAAAGACTTTTTTATTTTTTTGTATGTATAGATTTGCTTATTAGCCAAAAGAGTAGACAAGAGCCGACAAAAAAATTCATTTGCTAAATACAATATCCTCTAGCTATAGTAAACAGAAAGCCTGCAATCCCTGAATGTTTCATATTTCTTCACACGCATACATTTTGCGTCGGTTGAAACAATGCATGCTTAATCATGGCAACCATAAAAAAGCACTGAAATTGAGCATGACAGTTGACAAACTGAAAAAGGTAATGACAAACATGAAACATGTAAAAATCCCAGTCGCACTTTTCACTGGTCTGTTAAGTGTCTTTCGCTGACATTACATCAACACCCCTTTTTTACAATGTTAAAAATAAATACAAATATGCAGTTTTTTAATTTCGTAACCTACTTAATTATTGGTACAACTTCTACTGGCAACTCTCCGGAGCATGAAGCTGCCTGAGGCCAGCACAACCACACCCCTTTTCCTCCCACCACCTCCGCTCAGGACATTATTTTTTACTTTATCCTATGAAGTTCCTACTTCATGTAAATCTTTTATTGCGATCTCTCCTCCCTCCTTTCGAGAACGTCCTGCTTTATGTTTGGCCTGATCTTCATATTATGCCTGCCAGCATGTAAAAATCAAACTTTGTCATTCAGTGCCCAGACATTCTGTCACAAAAGTATTTTGTCATGGCTTTTCGTGTCATCGATTTTCGGTCATATTCCAAATTGCAATCACAAAAAGTGTCAATTCTTGTTGTCATCGGACAAAGTGGGCCATACTTTGGAAATTACTAAAAACACTCAATGTTTAATGTTATAAAATAGAATTGAGCAATATTTGATTACAGATTATTGTTCCACATATGATTATTCAAAGAACCTAATCTTTAGAAAGATTACGGATTTGAACCTATTTAAAGCCATCAAATAGGTTTAAATTTTTTGAAGCTTCCTCTGAAAAGCATCTAGCATGTCTTCCTCAAAATTTGGAAACACTCAGGTTTCAAAGCCACACTTGGCAACCTTTAATTACCTTGATTTGTAGTATCCTAATCTTAGATCTAAGTATTACATTCCTATTTAAAAAAAAAAATTTCTGCTGTCAAATACCCTTTCTCTCCTAGACTATTTCTACTTTTTAAATCTTAAGTGTGTCCACTTTCTTTGTTTATAATTAATTTTAAAAAAAAACTAATAAAGGTTTAAAGTAATAAAGAGCAAATTTAAAAGCGAAAACAAAAATAACTATAAATAGAATAATAAAATCCAAAACGAACAGAAATTAAAAGGGATATCACATCAAATATAAAGACAACAGCGGGGCTGTCCATCCCCCTCTCTTACACCTCCAAATGCCAGAGCGTCATTTTTGCTTTGCTAAAAATTATTCTTATTTTGAATAGTGTGTTTGAATAGGGATAGAATAAGATTTTATCCAAGGGATAAAATAAGAGCTACCTCAAATTAGGGTGGAGTACTCCCCCCCCCCTGATTCAAAAATTACAAAAGGTTTGGGTATGACTTGCGCTTTACTGAAAACAATGTTCATCCAAAAAGTATAGTTTTTATTTATCAAAATATCAACATCAAGAAAGAAAGTAATGACCGTGATCAAGAGCGTAGGGAAAGAAAACATATTTTTAGAATTGTTATATAAGGGGCTTTCAATTAAAGGATACAGTTTTAAAAGGACACCTTTATCAGAACTTTTCCTTTCGATTTTACTTCATACAAATAAATTGAAAATTAATTTCCGCATAAAGCTCTTAAAATCAATATTAGTAATTTTTTGAAGCAATCCGTTTAGTTTGTTGATGCAATGCTTTGAATTGACGAAGCAAAAAATGATTTAATGCTTGATTTTCTATATATTTGAAAGGAATTTATTCTATACGATAAAAGTATGGATAATAATTTGCTGGTAATAAAACAGGATTTGTCTCAATTATAATTAATTTAAGAAAAAAACTCCATAAAAATAAGTTTTCAAACAAAAGTAAAGAGCCATAAAAAAACTTAAGACGAGCAGAAATATAGTCCCATAATAATTGAAGTTTGAAATAACCAGCAATTACTATCAAAGAATGAATGAAACACAAACGGAAAGAAATTAAAATAAATAATAACATCGAATGTAAAGATAAGAGATACTGAAATAGATGAATAATAAATAAATCCTAAAACAAGGAAAAGTTTAAATGAATGCTCAAATGAAAATTAAAGCGATAAGAAATTATTACAAACATAGATATTTGGCCCCTGCCTCCCCCATCCCCTAACCGTAAACCTTCTAAAGTGTATTGCGTCATTAGCGTTTTACTAAAAAACAATACGTATTTTGAAAAGGAAATCTCTGCTATTCAAGATTTTATTTTGCATATTATTTGCATAATTGCATACCACTGCGTAAAGGACACTGGGAGTCTTATGATGAGGATGGCTCGGGAAAGAGGCATGCCTGCCCCCTTTGTGGGGAGTTTGGGGATGGGATGGACCATTTTCTGAGTAGATGCCAAAGTTTGGCAAATTTTAGGGATAAATTTATTCATGGGGATGTACCGCTGCTACCCGGTGTTTTGGGGGCTACTTCGAGGTAATTATTGTGTTAGGTTGTTTTACAGAGGATAATCTGATGGCGCGGAAAGAAGCTGTAGTTTAAATTTGTTGAGTGTTATTGTTCTTTCCTTATTGTTTTTTGTTTATTTGTTTTTGTGTATATGGCCACTGGTTTATAAATACGCGCATGTATGTATGTATTCAAGATTTTATGGAACAGTAATTTTGTATTGGTCAATGTTATATTATAGAAAAATGTTGAAAATATATTCATTTTTCATTAAAGAACAAATGACGGTCTAGACTTTAGAGGGTTTACGCTTAGGGGGAGAGCAATAGCCAAGCTACTGTTTATAGTTGTTTTTGTCTGTTTTTTGGATTCCTCCTACGAATTAAAGTAAATCCTATTAGGCCCGGAGAAATTGTTTTAGGATTTGTTTATTCATCTATATCTTGTTATCTTGATAACAGATATCTGTCATTTGTTATTTTGATGTTTGCTGTGATTATTTAGTTTAATTTATCTCTGTTTTGCGTTTCATTTATTCTTTGATAGTAATTGCTGGTCGTTTTTAGTTTAAAATCCAACAGGACTTTATTTATGCTCGTCTTAAGTTTTACTATGACTCTTTACTACTTTTCTTGAAAAACTTCTTTTACGAGTTTTGTTAAAAGAATTTCAGCTCGTTTTTGATTGCCAAAGTTTTATTATTGGTTAATATTAAGAATTTGTATCCATTAAAAAAAAAAAAATTCTTAACCTGAATAGTTTGCATAATATTGCGTAACTTCTTAGGTCGCATACCATTCCCTGACAGTTCAAACTTCATACCCTAGCTGTTCTTAAGGAATTTTACATTCACTATTTTGACAACCCGGATGCACATAGTATTTTTTGATTTAGTTCAAAGTCTCCCTCAGCTGTATCTGAAAGTTTTAACCTGACACCATTAGCCGTTCCTTAGATATTGCAGATATACGGTTTTGGCGACCAGGATGCCCATAGTGTCTTTCAGTTTAGTTCAAGATCCCCATCAACGTTCTCGGGAAATTTCAACTTTATACTCTTGACTGTTCTTGAGATTATGCCGTGTTGACAACCTGAATGCATATAATGTCTTTTGATTTAGTTTGGCATTCCCTTAACATTTTCTGAAAATTTCAACTTAATGCCCGTATCTTTCCCTGAGATCAAACTAGAGCCAATCAGATACGCTCTTGTGATAACCAGGATGCATTTAGTGTCTTTTGATTTAGTGGAGCATCCCCCTTAACACTCTCTGAAAGTTTCAACTTAATACCCTGAGTAGTTCCTGAGATATTGCAGATACGCTCTTTTGAGTACTTGGATGCACATTGAGTCTCTTGATTATTTAGTTCAACATTTCCTGTAATTTTCAACTTAATAACCTTAGTCATTCCTGAGATGTTACAGATAAGTCCTTTGGATAACCTGGATGTATATAATATCTTCTCATTTAAGTGGTTGTGAGGGGAGGCGCTTCATAGGGACTAAATATCGACCTAATTTTTGTCTTTTAGGGGGGTGGAAGCCATCATGCAGACGGCTTGGATATAATCGAATCTTAATCCGCTATTTTATTTCTATTAAAAGAATCATTTCTTTTACTTTTTGAATCTTTTCTTTTTGTACGGAAAGAATCCGTACCGTTATGCATAAACGTATTCAGTCCATTTTTTGCCAAATAGAGTTATGGGTTCCATCTAGTATCATTTTTTTTCTGCGTCGATTGGTTTATTTCATAAATTTCTCAGTCCATTAGTACTGAAGCTAGAGATTTTGCATTTACGTACCTAGTCCCATTTTAGCCATTTTTAATTAAGCATAAACCTGTTCAGTTCACTTAAACTTACTTCCCCGGACTGAGCACGTTTATACATTTTCGCGATTTAAACAATCTGGGACTGAGCACATCTAGTTTCATTAGCATCATCAGTGTTACAGTGAAGAAAAAGACATTAGTCAAATATTCCAGAGATTTTGTTTTTGCAAACACGTAGGTTGGTCCTTCAGCTTGTTTTATGAGCTAGGTATCAAGCAGATTATAAGTTTTTCAGTGAGATATCTGCCTGAAGAAACGAAATAGACCTTGGAGAACAGCTGCCCTACAAGATAATTGTAGTGACCTGGGTTTTATTTGGTGGTGATAGCCTAAAGATATGGACGTCACCTAAACAGAACCTAAGAGAGGAGAGAACCTTACTTAGTGAATACATTTTAGGGTCATTTAGACAGGAAGATAGACAATTTTTTTCGTTTTGGGAGTCTCAAAGATCGATACAACCAATTGTTTTCAATATATCTTCTGCTTTTAGTTTTGTCTTGCCCAGTGCGCATACCCAGTGAATTGCAAGCTGAACGTAGGCAAAAAAAAAATTGAACCTAGGTTTTATGTCATTGATGTTCCCTACTCACTGTTGATATACCCTGTAATTTTAAGCCAATTGAAAAAAAAACAACAAAAACTACAGATTTATTGTCTTATATCGATACAACCAAACTTCAGTCGTTTGTCTTAGGTCGAACCATCCCTGTCTACACATCCCGTAAGTTTCAAGCTTTTCAGAGACGAATAAGGTCCATTTTCAGCCGTTACAAATCGATACAGCCAAAAATAGTCAATACATTTTGCATCAATTTTGGGAAAGAATTCATGCCCAATCAAATATTTGAATGGTCTCCCATTTGTTGCTTGTTTTTCTTCGGTCATTTTATTCCATCTGTTTTGGTTACTTCATTAGGTTAGTTTTACTTCTGCACTGAGGACATCAGTCTTCAGTGAAGACTGAGGAAATCTTTGCCGAAATATCTGGTCTATTATTTCGTTCTATTCTCTCGTTTGATTTGTCTTTTTCTTAATTATTTTTTTTTTTGCTCTCCGGTCTTTTTTTTATCGCAAGTCAAAATTTATTCCAGGATCACATAAGATATCTATCATTATGGATGGGTTTCCTGTAAATACTATGGTCAAAATGAAAATCACCCATAATAATACTACTACTACTAACAAATCACTGCAGCACCAAGCCGCCTGAGGCTAATCAGCTGTGCCCACTTCTCCATCACTCCCATCTATTCAAACACTCACTCTTTACCCCTTTTCATGAAGTTTCAGTTTCCTCTAAATCCTTCCTAATTTACTGTTCCCACCCCATTAAGGGATGACCTGATTTTTGTTTGGCCCCAGATGGATGGCCAAAAAATATAATCTTTGGTCATATGCCATCTTTCACGCGTAAAATCCTAGTCGTAGCCATCTCAATTTCTCTTCCTTAGTCATAGAATGTTGGACCAAACCACATTTTTCATGCAGCTTATTGTTTGGCATGTGGTCAGTCGAACAGGTATTGAATCGCTTTGAATAGTTGAATCGCCATTTACTGAGGGGATTACACATATACTTTTGCGCAAGCTCTCAAGGTAGGTATTGAAGTCTACTTCACCTTAGGTACCAAAATATGCTCTTGCCTTAATAAAGGAAAAAGATAAAATAACAAGTAATGATCCAGGTGTGAATGAAATGATATGCAGTTACGAGGTCTTACATAGGCTGTACCGCCGTACCAAAGAGAAAAGCAAACATATAAGAGATGGATTTTCGACGATTTTACATCGAAAGGATTATAATTAAAAACTTCTAGAGCTAATTATAGTGTAATTTCTGGTGACTTTTCAATTTCAAATTGAAAATTTCAAAGAAAGCTAGATATTTGATAAGATTAATCTACTACTCAAGGAGATTAAAGCTCATAAATTTCTCTGTAAGTGATAATTATTCAGCATTTTTTGTCTTCAAGAATTGTTTAAAGTCAAAATCCAGTCTGCGTAAATTATATCAAACAGTGCGACCCGGCTCAATAGTAACCGAAACTATAAAACACGAAATTTTGATACCAGTAAATACATCAAAAGAATCGGATTTTTATGCTGATTTCAAATATATAAATTTCATCAAGTTTAGTCTTACTCATCAAAAGTTACGAGTGCCTTATTTGTGCCTGAATAAATGTGCCTTATTTTCGAAAAAAGTGGAAAACACCCCTTAAAAGTGATAGAACGTTAATGAAAATCAAACCATCAGATTCAACATAACAGAAACCCTACTGTAGATGTTTCAAGCTCCTATCTGCAAAAATGTGGAATTTTGCATTTTTTGCCAGAAGTAAGATCGGATGCGTGTTTATTTATTTATATATTTTTTTTTCCAGGGGTGATCGTATCGATCCGGTAGTTTTAGAATATCGTGAGAGGGCTCATCCGAATGGAAATTAAAAGTTCTAGTGTCCTTTTTAAGTGACCAAAAAAATTGGAGGGCAACTTGGCCCCCCTCCTACGCTCATTTTTTTCCCGAAGTCACCCAATCAAAATTTTGAGATAGCCATTTTGTTCAGCATAGTCGAAAATCTAATAAATTTGTATTTGAGGATGACATAATCCCCCACAGTTCCCGGGGGAACGGCTGCAAGTTATGAACTTTGCCCATTGTTTACATATAGTATTGGTTATTGGGAAGTATATTGACGTTTTAAGGAGGGATTTTTTCTGGTGGGGAGATTGAAGAAGGGGGTTAAATGGGAGGATCTTTCCATAGAGGATATGTCCTTGGAGGAAGGGACATTTCTATCAAGGAGGCACCGAATTTCCCAGCATTGTTTAAAAAACGATCAGAAATTAAATAAAAAAACAAGTTTTTTTTTCAACTGAAAGTAAGGAGCAACATTAAAACTTAAAACGAACAGAAATTATTATGTATATGAGGGGGTTTGCTTCCTAGTCAGTACCTCGCTCTTTACGCTAAAGTTTGTTTTTAGTACTTTCAAAAAAGCTATCTATTCTAATTAAACGGCCTTTGTGATTCAGGGATTTGTTATTCGAACAAAATTCGAACTTTAGCGTAAAGAGCGAGGTATTGAAAAGGGGGTAAGCCCCTCATATACGTAATAATTTCTGTTCGTTTTAAGTTTTAATGTTGCTCCTTACTTTCAGTTGAAAAAACTTGTTTTTTTAAAATTTAATCTAGGTTAGATATCCTGCCTGGTTAAGTAAGTTAGTTGTATTTAGGGTGGTGGGTCTACTGAGGACAGAACTCCTTTTTTTTCGTACGCCTTCTGCATTTTAAAACATCTGAAAAGACAACTATGCAGCGGTTTTGGGTCAAGTAAAGTCGCCAAACGCTAGATACCGTAAGTGATTTTCTTTTCAATATTAGAACCAGTTCCTATTTTATAAGTTCCTCGTGCTCTTTGAGCCGTACCATGCGACCGCTAAATCAAAAGCTGCATGAGCAAGCTATGTCAATTGACGCCTGCTTGAAGAAAAACGATCTTAGTGACAGTAACAGCAACTGGCCAACACTTCTCGACCCTGACCTCCACTTTTTCAATCATGTTTCATATAACATTATCTTTGACTTAACGATTCTTCTGGCTCGTGTTACCCAATATACTAAACAAAAAGTTAGAGAACACAAAGAAATCACCAATAACTACCATGATCTTAATAGAGACAACGGTGAAGTCAAAATAAGTGAGATATGGAGTCCATGTTAGATTCATAAACTGAAAAGATTACCTTGCAAACCTCAAATAGCAGATCCTACCCCAATAAGCTCACAGCGAACAGCAGCTATGATTGCATCTTCGAACATGCCAACCATGTCAAATTAATACAGGCTACTTAGTGTCCATTGCTTTATTTATCAGCGATTTTGTTTTGGTTATCTTCTTACTACCTGGTTGGCACAAATTTTTGAATACAACAAGCCTGAGAATGACGTGCCACAGCTAGCGTCAAAATCATCGCTTGTAACTCACATCATATAGGGTGAAAAGACGTCCCGCATTGTGCGGGGCAGTCCCGGATTCCGAAACCTCGCCCTGCATTCGAAAACGTCCCGCAAAATGTCCTGCTTTTTGTAAAAAGATTCAAAAAGATTAAAACATTTTTAGATTGGTTTCAGGAAAAAGAAAAGCACAGTTGAAAACCTGCTCTGTTTTAAACAAGATGCCCTTTATGCATTGCAGAACGGATGGATTATGGTTATTGTCCATTTGGATGTGAATGGTGCTTTTGATTCAATGGTGCATCGTCAGATATTGAGTGGGGTTATGGAAGCTGAAATCAGAGGAAGGACATTAGCTGTTACTGAGAAATATTTGACAAGAAGAGAAGACACTGTTAGAGTTGGCTCTGTAGAGTCTAGTATTATATTAAGTAGAAGACGCGGGGTTCCACAGGGATCAGCACTTGGTCCTGATTATTATAATATTGCAGAATATGACATACCGATTGAGAATGGAGAGTCGAAAGGGATGATATTTGATGACGATAATTCTTTCTGGGCAGTAGCAAATCCACATTACAACAAATCGAACATTGGGCCGAGGGAATCGATTTGAAATTTTCCTCTCACAAATCTAAGATGATGATGATTACTAGAAAGAAAATAACGAACTTACCCATACTTTATCTCAATAGTAATCCTATTGAGTACGTGAAACAGACTAAGGTCCTCGGGTGTGTAATTACTGACAAACTGAGTTGGTACCCACATGTTGAAATGGTTCGTGCTGCATGTATGAAGAGATTGAATATTATGAAGTTGCTCACTTCATACTCATGGGGGATGAAGGCTGATATGTTATTGGAGTTCTATGTGAAGTATATTCAACCTAAAATTGAATACGCTTCAGTGATATATGGGTCTGGACCGCATTCAACATTAAAAAGGTTGGATGTAATACAAAATGCTGCTGTTCGAATTGCTTTTGGAGCAAGAAAAACAACACCAGTGATATTCTTACTATCTGAAAGGGGTCTACCGGAACTTGAGACTAGAAGGAAAATAAGTGTATTGAAGTATCTGCAAAGATTATGGATAGCTGATAAAACCAACTCTTTGAAGTCAAGAGTTATAAAACAAGGAAGAATCTTCACTTCAAACCCCAAAAATAAGAGGTTCCAGGCAAATATATTTGAACAATGTGACAGTATTGCAAAACCTCAGGGAATTGAACTGAAGTTTACTGAGATGTTAAGCGTACCTCAAGTGGTGTTATCACCTCCTTGGAAAGAGAAATCTGCAGTATGTGGTTTGGATTTTAAGCAGATTAATAACTTAGATTGGAATACCTGTTTCTGGATATGGAAGTTAGAAAAGTATCAAGGATACTTAGACATTTATACAGATGGATCAAAAAATGAATGGATGGTTGGTGCTGCATTTGTTGTCCCTAAAATGACTGTTTCAAAACAGTTTAAACTTCACAGTAAAGCATCAGTTTTCCAAGCAGAGGCAGTAGCTCTTGCAGAAGCACTTGAGTTTTCATTATCAGAAGTGCACGAGGAATATTTTGGCATATTGATATGTTCTGACTCTAAAGCTGTGATTTCTGCCATTAAGTCATTCCAGGCAGATCGGTACAAATCAGGAGAAATAGCTGAATGTTATTCAAAGTTGTTAATGTTGATAGAATCGAGGAGAGTAGCATTGCAGTGGGTTCCATCACATGTGGGAATAATAGGAAATGAATTGGCAGATAGCAAAGCCAAACATGCAGCCACAGAAGGAATGATTCGTAATTGCTCTACCCCCATAGTGATCAGTCAATTGGAATGTGTGCGTAAAGCTCTATTACGAGAAAGTTTTGAGAATGTGAGAGATCAGACTGGCAATTTATTTGTTACAAGCAAGCTGCATTGGAAGTTCGAAAAGTCAATTTATAAAAACCTTCGCAGACACGAAGGACGCCTACTGTTCAGATTGAGGTCAGGTCACTGTGGCACGAATAACTACAGAGCTAGATTTTACGGTGAAGACAGCAAGTGCATGACTTGTTCGGAAGAAGAGTCTGTGGAACATTTAATATTGGATTGCGAGGAGTATCAGAAGCAAAGAGACGAGATATATGCTTTCTTAAGAGGGAGGCTTGAACCCATAAGTTTGCACTCCATTCTTGGAGGGCTGAATGACTTAGAAGACAACCTGAAAATAGTCAGAATTGTAATACAATTCTTTAAGGAAATTGGTAAAGACTTTACGCTATAAAAACATTTAAGTTATGTGAAGTGATATATATAAAACAGTGATTTGGTTCCCAAGGTGTTCAACACAAAGGGGAACTCAAAACCCTTGATGATGATGATGATGACATTTTTAGATAAAAAAAAAAAAATTGAATTACATTAATAAGTTTAATTTTTTTCCCATATATTCATAAAAATGTTTTAATCTTAATGAAAATGTTTTGATAAAAGCAGACACAGGATTTGCCCTATTGCTATTAAATGTGATTTATTGTACTATAAGGTAAACCCCTAGCCAAGATGCTTGGGGCAGCTTGCCCTGGTTGCCCTCCCTGCCCTTGAATGGCCCTGAATTCAAAGTAGGCTATATATATTTACACTCTCGGGTGGGGGGGGTTTCAAAGTTATCTTCTCACACAAAGGAATGTTACAGGCTATTTGGAATCAGAAGGCTATGAAATTCTTGTTCTAAAAGTATGCCTATTCCTAAGTGACCTTATTTGTGAGTTAATTACTAAATTTACCATTTTCTTTCGAATAAAAATTCCCAGGACAAATATTTTGCCTTAGTAAGTAAGCAACTGTAACTGAAATATATCATCAATTTTAAAATTAGGCCTTAGTAAAAACAGGATTGTCTACAAGAACAAACCAAGCCTGAGAGAAAAAAAACTTATAACTGTAGCTAAGTAAGACTACCATTATTCCATCTTATGATAGCCTAGTAATAACTATAAACACTCTTTAACAGTGTTACCATCCTGGCCTGGAAGAATTGGCTAAATCTGAGAGGAAGAAATTTACTAATTGAATCTGTTTTTACTAAATCCCCAAAAAAATTTTGTGGATTCACTGACAAACTTCAATTTTTACTATAGAAGGATAATCAATAGGAGTTTCATTATCTTTTTCCCTTCTTTTTCTTTTCTCAATCTAGTTCTGTTTTCTTTTGTTTTCCTTGAAATAAACCTATTGCTTTTGCCTGTCACTCAAGTTTTATTTAATTTTCTTACTAAAACTAAAGATATTGCTGCATAGACTGACATCATTGACTCATTGGAATATTTATTTACCTTAAAAAGTGTGGTGCTACTTATGATTGGCTTAGGGTAGGAGTGTTGTTGCACAGTACAGAAGCCAAACTCCATCCTGAAGGGGTCTCTCTTTTTAGAACTCCTTCATAAGTTTGTTACTAGATTATTTTCATCCAATGGGGTTCAGTCATGACAGTTGGAGCAGGACATATAACATGCTGTGAATGTTTACCGGTTGATTAACAACAGTTCCGTTTGTTCATATCACTTCTTGCAGACTTGACCAAATTGGACAACAGTTGTATGTTTGCACCTGCGAGGAGTGAATTCAAAAGGGCAATAGTTGTTTTACCACTCCTGTGGTATCTTGTTGGGAGAAGATCCTTGTGGAAACAGATTGCAAACAACACCTGCTTAGTAAGCCTTGTCTGTATTTGACAGCTTTTTCTTGCCATCTCCTTATAGGATGCTGTCCTGGCACCAATGAAGTACTCAAGAATCTTGAATGCATTGATCATTCTGCAGTGTTGAGCAGCTCTAAATATTAGACAGTAATTTATTGTCTGAGTAGACTGTAGTTTACTGCTATTGGTAGTTTTCGGTGCCTGACAAGAAATTGCCATCAAGGCAAAACTTCAGATGAGTCTAGCTCTAGCATTGCTTTGAGCCATACACTTCTTTTTGATGATGAACTTCAAACATAAGACTATTTTTTCTTTTGCTTAGAAAAAATATAGGAACTTTATACCGTTAAATAACCGTCATTATAGGAACTTTTTTTTTAAATGATTATGTTCTTGAGATCAATTGTTAGAATAAATCACAACTCAACTTTAGCAAACATATGAAAATCTTTAAATACAGCACAAAAAAAGACATGTCCTTTCCAGTAGTTTCCATGAAGAGAAAAAAAATCCAACCTCCCAGATGATATGACATAGGTGCATCAGACATGCAATGCAAACAGGGGCAAAGTAGCAAATGTGACAACTATTTTCTGGTACCAAATCACCCTTGAATAGAAAAGTAGTTGACAATTTTGCATCCAGTTGTATGCCTGGACAAATATTCATCCATATTTGGTATTTCAACAAGGTTGTTAGCTTTGTAAGTGCTCTAAAAAATAATCAAAGAATTCTTTTTCTCTGGCTTTAGTTCTGAAAATGCAATTCCTGTTATTTGAGTAGAATTTTAAGCCATATCAATGTTTATTTTTTTTTTTTTTTTAATTTAGGAAATGTATTTGCATATCTTCAAAACCTTATAAATTGGGACTGAGCAAAGTTTTGAAGCTGAAAACAATTTTGTTGTACTTCATTTAAGCAGAATATATTTTGCAAGTTTTTACTTTTATGACCCACAGATTTTTAAAGGTTATCAAAGGTCAGGACCCTCTAGACGGAGAAGGAGTAGAGATAGGTACTTCAAAATACCTCCCCAGGACATACTTTAACCTGTAGACCCATCCCTGAAAGTGTTATTCTCCAAACATAACCCCTTTCCAAGATAGCCAAAGCAGCTAAAGTAGAATTTTACCGTTTGCTTTATTTGTATCTTCTTTGACACAACATGTAATTTTCAAAATTTGGGAATTGGTTATGAATTTTCCTTGCTTTGACTCTCTTTTTGCCATAGTGCAGTCTTCATTCCACCATTTTTGTCTTCCTCCTGTCTTAGGGATCACCTGTTCTGCAACTTCTCTCAGTTCATTTTGGAATGTCTCAATTTTTGCTTCAAATAAATCCCAATTTGCTTTCTTCAGATTCAGCTTCCTTACTGTTTCGTTTTGAATTCTTGTAGCATTGTGGGAATACAGCTCTGTGACTATTGGGTAGTGGTCACTATACAAACATGACACTTTGTCATTCTTTATTTCTACCTTTGAAGCCAAGCTCGCTGATCCCATAACGAGATCTACTGTTACAGTTCTTCTTGTCCTTCCATTAAGTCTGGTTGTCAAGTCTTTGGGAGTCAAAAGAGAAACTTCACCATTCTCTAGCAGGAAATCTGCTACAATTTTTCCATTTCTATTTTCTAGTCCACAAGTGCACCATGCTCTATGATGAGCATTAAAATATCCCATTATCATCACTTTCTCTCCTTTAGGTACTAAGTCCAGTATTTTTTGTAGCTATTCAGGCATTGTCAAAGAATTTCCATCTGGAATATAGACATTAAATATATTCACTTTCAATGATGGTGACAGATATAACTTACATCCAATCACTTCCATCTCACAAAGATCATCAAGATTAAAATAGATAGGAGTGTAATTGAGTGGATTCTTGATTCCAATTATGGCTCCTCCACCACCTTTATCCAATCTGTTCATTCTAAATACTTTGTAATTCCAAAACATAGGATTCATATATGGTTTTAAGACCATTTCTTGAATACAGAAAATATCAGCATTGACACTGGTACAATAGTACAGCAGAAGATTTTTGTTCACTTTAACCATAGATTGAGCATTCCATGAAATAATTTTCAGCCTTTGTCTCAAAGTCATTTGTTTTTACACTGTTGAATTACTGAACTACAATCCAGCTCTGCAATTCCAAGGTTTTCGATAAACTTACGTAATTTCTCTACCCTCTCTTTTAACGGTAAGTTTGCCATATCTAATAATTCTGGTGATAGCAAAAGTCCAATAATAATTTTCCTCTCCATCCATCTGTTACAACCATTGATCCAGGTCTCACATATCTTTTTATAAACTCATTTAAAGTTTCAGCCTTTCTATCTTCTACCTCTACAGCAAACATTTTTCTTTCTGGTGTTATTTCCACACCGCCAAAAATCCAAACTCCTTCTACTTTATGTCCTTTGTTAAACTTTTTTTTGCCAAATTTTGATTCATCTAATTAAACCACTATGTTTGGGCCGCCTATTTGTATATTTTTGGATAAAATTTCCTTTTTATACAATTCTTTATTAATTCTATAGTATTTTTAATCACATAATTGGAGCTTTTTGTGATTTCCTTAATCGTAAAGAAATTCGCCTTTGCAAGCCATAAATATATTATGTAAAGACTTTTTAATCTTCAGTTTATTTTTTTTTAAATACTATTCGAAAGTATTGATTGTTTTCTTCTGCATTTTTTTCTTGTGCATTTAAAAATTTTAGAGCTTTTACTTTTTAATTTTGACTCACAAAAAGAACATTTAGCGGGAATAGATAGTACTTTTTTTTCAATAAATACTTTATTGCTTTTTTTCACTTTTAAAAATGTTTGGTAACTTATAGAACGAAGGCAGCATAATATATTTAAAATTTTTTAATTATATTGGTTGAATTCCATCATTACCCCCCGGTTTGATTCTTTTTAATTTTAAAAAAATTAAAAAGAATCGAACCGGGGGGTAATATAATGGAATTCAACCGTGGCCTGGTTTGTTTTCCAGGAATGCATTTGATATTGATCCTAATCAATAATTAATAAAAAATTAAGGAATATTATTATTATCACAAAAAAATTAATTTTTGTGTTGTAGGAATGTCGACTAACAATAAAAGGAAGTGCAAATTCAATGACAAATTGCAAAAGCAGTTCAAATTTCTAAAGTCTATGAAAGAAGAATCATCAGTAATCTGTTCGATTTGCAATGGCACTTTTTCGATTGCATCTGGACGTCGTAGTGATGTGAGTCGCCACACCAATTCTGAAAAACACAAAAAAGCTTTGTCAGCAGCTTCAAAGTCCTCATCCATAACCTCATTCTATCGCAATTCAGTTTTTGGTGATGAGGAAAAATTACTCGCAATAGCGGAAAGTTTATTTGCTTTTCATACTGTAATGCATGGTCACAGTTTTCATTCAATGGACTGCACGAGCAAACTCATTAGAAACGCTTATGATAAAAAGTTCACTTGTAGCCGTACCAAGTGTGAAGCAATCGTCAAAAAAGTTATATCTCCACACGTACAAGGAATTTTAGAATCCAATCTGACACTGGCCAATTTTGTTTCTATTCACACTGACTCATCCAATCACAAGGCTATTAAAATGTTTCCACATGTCGTTCGTTATTTCAACGTAAAGAAAGGAATTTTAGTGAAGATCTTAGATTTGGACTTCCTAAAAGGAGAAAAGTCGATTCAAGTGGTAGAATCTATGCAAGCTGTCTTAAAAAATAACGGATTAATGAAGAAGCTAACCGGAATTTCAGCAGATAACACAAATTTAAATTTTGGTGGTGTAAATAGAGGTGGCGAAAATAACGTTTATGCCATAATGAAAAAGGGATTCAAAAATGATTTAGTTGGAGTTGGATGTTCTGCTCACGTTGCCAACAATTCTCTTCAAAATTCCTGTGACTTATTGTCGATCGACATTGAAAGCGTGATTGTGAAAATTTATGGTCCCTTTTACATTTACACCGTTCGTACGGAAAAACTGAAGGACTTTTGTGAAGAAAATAACATGATGTATAAGAACTTACAATCGACGACGCGAACGAGATGGCTTTCACTTTTTCCAGCTATTGAAAGAGTTTTACAGTTATTTGAACCACTCAAAAACTATTTCGTCAGTAACAAAAGTCCAGCAGCCTTAGTAACATTCTTTACGGAACCTAAGTGTGAAATTTTTTTTATTCTTCGTTCACAATCAAGCCGCAATTTTTCAATTCGCTATTAAAAACATGGAAGGCGATAAAACAACAATAATGGAAGTGGCAAAAGAGTTGAAAAATTTACTTTTGAAATTCAAGTCGAGAGCTGAGATGAAATTTATTCCAACTATCTTAAGAAAAATGATCAGCAATGTTTGTGAAACAAGTGGAAATCAATAGACCACCGAATCGTTTACGAAAACATTCGTAAATTTCTATGAAAACTTAGTTAATTACTTGGAAAAGTATTTAGCATACCTCACTGAGTTCAATTGCGCCCAATGGATTTTAATGAAAGCACCATTGGAATGGTCAGACATAGGTGATTCCATTGACTTGTTCCACAAATACACAAACGACATGACACTTGATGAGTCCAAGCTGTTCGATGAGTTCATTTACACCCGGAATTTCTGTGATGTAACCAAAATGGAAACATTGTCTGAGGAAGAAACGCCGGTTGATTTGAGTTGGGTGGAAATATTTGCATTTTTTGAAAAGGAATCCATTCCGTACAACAATTTAGCGTTACTTGTAGAGTTTTTCCTAAGTCTGCCTGGCACAAACGCAGCTTTAGAAAAAGTTTTTTCTTTGATAAATAACTTTTGACTGATGAAAAATCACAATTGGAACTGGACACAGTGAAATCTTCTGTGTTTGTCAAATTTAACGGAAAGAAACCGTGTGATGAGTTTAAGAAGGAAATTGAAAACAATGTTGTATTTCTAAAAAAGGTGCATTCATCAGCCAAATATGATTAAAATAAAAATATAATGACATAAAACGATAAAAGTTTAAGAAACATTTTTGAGTGTTTTTATGAAACCACACACACTTCCTACTCCTTCCACCGCTCTTCAAATTTTGGTATGTCCCGCATTGGGTCTGAGAAAATCTGGTCACCCTAATCATATAGTTAGTGTTTCCTTACCTAAGGTGATCTTAAACACACTTTTACTATGTTGAATAATCAGACTGACCTTGAACAGTATATATATATATATATATATATATATATATATATATATATATATATATATATATATATATATATATATATATATATATATATATATATATATATATATATATATATATATATATATATATATATATATATATATATATATATATATATATATATATATATATATATATATATATATATATATGATATATATGATATATATATATATATATATATATATATATATATATATATATATATATATATATATATATATATATATATATATATATATATATATATATATATATATATATATATATATATATATATATATATATATATATATATATATATATATATATATATATATATATATATATATATATATATATATATATATATATATATATATATATATATATATATATATATATTATATATATATATATATATATATATATATATATATATAGTTACTGTTCAAGATCAGCCTGAAACTCAAAACAAACAGAGGTTAACACGAGTAGGGCTGAAGTCCCCCACGCCTTCTGAAGACTAGAACATAATTTGCACTTTACTGAAATTATGTTTTAAAGGTTTAAAATTTTTAAATTTAATGAATAAAAAATTATTAAGGCTTTAAGGAATAAATATCAGCGTATGTATATTAAACTGTCAATCCGCATGGATTTGTTTTCTTTTAAGTGAAGTGCAAATTATGTTCTGGGCATCAGAAGGCATGGAGGGGGGGGGGGCTTCAGCCCTATTCACATTAATTTTTGCTCGTTTTTAGTTTGACCCGGTTATTTGTCGTAATTTCTTTTCTTTTTGGATTTTATTTACTCATTGATGGTGGTTTGCGGTAGTTTCAGGCTCGAAACATTATTTAACTTGATTTCTGCTAATTTTTGGTTTAATGTAGCTCTTTACTTTTCTTTGTAAAACATATTTTGAGGAAAAACTTTTCTAAATTAATCATAGCAATATCTATCCGTTTTAAGTTTGTGACTATTTCTGCTAGTCTCACATATTAATATAGCTTTTTACTTCTCTTTAAATGAAAAGTTTTTTTTTTTTTATTATTTTATAATATCAGAGATTTTATTTATCATATCAGAGTAGACTCTACATTTTCAATTTTAGGACAAAGAAAGATCAACCCCACCTTCCCAAGATTCCTTTGCTTGGAACGAAAGCGTCGAAAGAAAATTTAAAACTCAAGTAAGTCAGAATTCAGTTATATTTTTTGGAAAGCAAGTAGATGCAAGTCACCTGGTGATGTTTATTTTGAACTATGACCGAAAGCACGCGTTTATAAACTAATGACTCGATTGTGCACTAAGCCAAGTAGAAGCAAATTGCTAATAAATAATTTCTGAGACCACACTGGCTAAGCATGACAAAACGAAAAAAAATCTAAAGAAGAGAAAGCGAGGATAATAACATCCAGTGAAAAATAGAAGAAAACTATACAAATATTTTTGTCAGACCTACGCTCGACCGTCTTCATTACAGAACAAAATAATAAATAATACAGATAAGAGTCTATATGACAATGTGGAAAAAACACTTTAAAGCAAACACTAAACTTATAAGAAGAAAACCCTTTTTAAAGTAACAATGAAAGGGTAACTGAATAAAAGAACCGATAGTGAATGGCAGTTCAAACTTTTATTTTATGTAAAGCTTTTTTGAAGGTTAATCACTTACCAGGCATGGTATTATCAGAATTCCTATTAGGATGCGAAATATGATGTTGTGGAGAGATATAACAAAGATCGCAATTTATAAGTTCAATATAAATGTGGCTTAGATAAGTTTGCCTTATCTAACTTGGAGAGGCTGCCAGCCTTTTTCAAAAATGTTGCATGCCTTCTCAATCTCAGGCTCTGATTTTCCAAGAAATCAGAAACGGCCGGTCAGGACAACGGTAGTTTCAAGGCTTCCTTCAAGTGCAACTTCTGGGTCCAAGCAGGCAAGTACTTTTAAAGTTGGATCGTCGTGGTCGATCCTCCTTCGAATTTGTAACACGAGCTCGAGAATTTAGACGGCCAGAAAATTTAGACGGAACTGATTCAGATGGTTAGGGGTAATCACTTCTTGAAACTTCAAAAGATGTACTTCTTTGTTTGGTCCGCACCAAATTTCGTTCAAGTTCTTGTAGATGTTTGGTATCATAGAAAGGCTGAAAGGAAATCATAAAAAGATGGGATCATCGTGGCATCTTAGTAATATTTGATTCTCATTAAGCAACAAGATTCCTTGTTATTGGCTGTGAATTATCAACTTATTATGAGGACTGGTTTTCTGGGGCCAGTGTAAAAGTCAAAGACAGCTGGCTAGGAGATTTTAAGGATTAATTTCGAACTCGGATCTTTTGGAATATTAAATACAAAAAAACAATTTTTTTTAACTAAAAGTAAGGAATGACGTTAAAACTTAAAACGAACAGAAATTATTCCGTATATGAAAGGGACTGTCCGCTCCTCAACGCCTCGCTCTTTAAGCTAAAATTTTTTATTGATTAAAAAAATATAGTTGTGAGAAAGTCAAACTTTAGCGTGAAGAGCGAGGCGTTGAGGAGGGGACAGCCCTTTCATATACGTTTTTGTACGTTTTTAATTTAATTTTTGAACGTTTTTGAATTTATGCAGGTTTTGATTTTGGCTCACCGTACATGAATAATTAAAACGAACTTTTCATATTAATTTTACTTTTATTTGGTTAAATGGCTTTCTCGAAAGTTGTTCAATTTTATTTACGAACGTTTTCATTAGTAATAAATATACGTAACTTACGAATTAACTTAAGTAAGGAACTTCTATATTCATATGTTTTTATACGTATATTAGTAGGTTCTCCCCCTAGTCAATACCTTGCTCTTTAAGCTAAAGTTCGAATTTGGTTCCAATTCTTTAAAAATAAACCCCTTAATCACAAAGGCCGTTAATTAGAATAAATAGCTCTTATGAAAGTACTAAAAAAATTTTGGGCTTAAAGAGCGAGGTATTGACTAACGGGTGAACACAATCATATACGTAATAATTTCTGTTCGTTTTATGTTTTGATGTTGCTCCTTACTTTCAGTTGAAAAACATGTTTTTTTAATATTTAATTTCTGATCTTTTTTAAATAATGCTGGGAAATCCGGCGCCCCCTTCATAGCAATGTTCCTTCTGACATGAAAACTTCCTCCATGGAAAGATCCTTCCACATAAGCCCCGACCAACCAACCCCCCCCCCCACTACCAGAAAAAAATACCTGAAAACGTCTGTATATTTCCCAATAACCAATACTATATGTTAACATTGGGTAAAGTTCATAACTTTCAGCCCTTCCCCTGGGGACTTCGGGGGATTAAGTCATCCTAAAAGACATAGTTATCATATTTTCGACCATGCTTAAAAATTAAAACCAGTGGCCATATACACAAAAATAAATAAATAAAAAACAATAAGGAAAGAACAATGGCACTCAACAAATTTAAACTACAGCTTCTTTCCGCGCCATCAGACTATTCTCTATAAAACAACCCAACACAATAATTAGGTCTCTGAAAGCAGTCCCCCCAAAAAACAGGAGCAGTGGTACATCCCCATGAAAAAATCATCCCTAAAATTCGTCAAACTTTGGCATATACTTAGAAAATGACTTACCCCATCTCCAAGCTCTCCAAAGAGGGGGCAGGTATACCTACTTCCCGATCCATACTTATCATAAGACTCCCAGTGGCCTTTACGTAGTGGTATGCGATTTGCCCGCGCATGCATTCAATGCTTAAGGATCCTCCACGGTAGGTTCAGCTTCAAATGAAAGTCCTCCCCATACACATCTTTAACCTGTGTATAAAAATGTAGGCTACTCGGCTTTTCCAGACCCGTTAGCCAAACCTGAATCTCTTGGTCCCGAAGTCGCGATGCAAACTTACCGAGAAAATCTTCTGGTTTACCAAGAGGACCCTGCCCCTCATTCCATGCCCATGACAAGCCAGCATTATCCAACAGTGCTTTAACTTGTTTTGGCCATGCTGCCTTTTTGGTAAAACTCAACATCTCTGTGTAGGCTGCTTTCATCAGGCGGTTATCAGGCAAGTACGTAAAGTGTAACCAAATCATTTGTGTAGTCCTTAGATGACGTAGATCCTACGAACCCAAGTCATCTTTTATGACCAAGCAACTAAAATCTCTTTCGAGTCCTATAACTCTTTTAAAATATATAAACTGCAGAGATTCCAGCTGTTTTACCGTAGTAGTCCCCCCACAACTCGCATCCATAATGGGCAACAGGTAGGACTTTAGTCATAAAAAGGTACTTGTGCATCTTCATATTTTTGATTCTTATGATATGTTTTTGTTGAATTAAAGCACAAGCAGCTGCCTTACCACGTGAAATAATCAATTTAATGTGCTCGGTCCAATTCCCATTTGCTGCAACCACAAATCTCAGATATTTATACTTTGGGGTCACTTTTATTGCCTCATCGTTATAAGTAAAGGAATAATCCTGAGGTTCATTGGGCTTCCTACTTTGGAAGATGACAATCTCTGTCTTAGATGCGTTCAGCTTCAACTTCTTCGATTCTAGGTAAGATTCAGTTAAATTCAGAAGAGTTTGGAGTTCCTCGGCTGATTTGGCCACTAAAGCTGTGTCGTCAACGAACAGCAAAAAAGAAAATAGGTTATTCGCTAGTGATACAACTGGGGCCCATCTCAATTCAAGGAACTCTGCAAAATCATTGATATACAGAGTAAAAAGTTTCGGTGACAACGTGCATCCTTGGTGAACTCCTCTGAAGGTTCTGAATGGCTTAGATACACCTTTTTTAACAATGAAAACCACCTTTTTTAACAATGAAAACCACAGATAAAGTTATCTCATACATGTTAATTAATAACATAATAAAAGGCCTGGGTAGGCCTATCTTAACAAGGTAACGGAATAAAATAGGTCTATCAATACTATCAAATGCCTTTTCCAAGTCCAAAAACGCGACAAAAAGCCTACCATTTCCCCTGCAATATTTTCCAATAAGAGCCTGGAGTATAAATACACGATCTGTAGTTGAATATTTCTTTCGACATCCTCCTTGGGTCTCTCTGACTATATTTTCCCTTTCTAGCCACAGCCCTAATCTACCATCTAGAACCTTTTCAAAAAAATTTACTAATTGTTGGTACTAGACTAATAGAGTGATGGTTACCATGCTTCATCCGGTCACCTTTTTTAAATAATGGCATAATAACCGACATATTCGATGCTGCTGGCCAACCAGTTGAAACCAGGACTGTATTATACAAAGTTAATAGAAATGGCAACAGGGGACCGATTAATTTATTATACATTATTGACGGAAGTCCATCAAAACCCGGTGTGGATCCTCCAAGGTGGCTCTTGATGGATTTTTTTAGCTCAATCTCGGATATTTCCTGAATTCGCTGGTAAGACTGCTCTGGGAGGAGGACTTTACTGACACTACATCTATCAGCTCAGTATACACTTTCGGGTAGATGGGTGCCTGTCCAATTGGGTTTCTATGATTCTCCAGGTCTTAAAAATAAGTCGGCCAAGAGTTAACTTCTGGGATCATTTTTGATTGGTCACGTGACCCTTATAAATACTTCCAGAATTTCTTCATACTGGCCGATCTATAAACTTGAAAACACTTCTCTTGCTCTTTAATTTCATATAATGCTTTCTTCCTCCTTACTAAAGCCTTGTGTTCTTTTCTAGCTAATCTAAATGTTGATAGGACTTCTTGTCGTTGCTCTGGGCCATTGGCATTTTTTTACCTTATTTAATAAGCTAAATAGGCACAACTTACTAAGTTTGTAATCATTATCAAAAGGACCTATTTTCGGCGGCTTTCGTTTCAGGACCCGAGCAGCCTCTTCTTGGAGGAGTTGTGACAGGCAGCCAGTAATTATTTCAGGGTCCGAAGAGAGTTCACATAAACCCTTTAACTTATCAAAAATCTCTTCCGAGCAAAACCTATCTTTCAGCGTTTTTGTTTCTTCATCAGTCCAATCTTGTCGTGACCGCCTTAGAGCTTGAGTACAGGATATACGGCTAGAATGAGGGAGAGAGGGAACATTAAACATCCTAGAAAGTTGGAGATAAAGTTTTATAGGGAAATGATCCGAACCCAGCACGTGGAGAACCTCAAAATCAACAGCACAGGCAGCGGACTCCACACCCACCAACGCGTAATCGATAACACTGGGATTTGGCCCGGAAAAGCATGTGTACTCACCTCTACCTCTGTCCTTACCAAATCTTCCATTACAAGTTGCTAAATCATTCTCCTCCCAGTATGCCAATAAATATATATATTTTCATTCCTTTAGCTGGAGTACATTCCACACTGAATCATAATTACTATTCATGGAATCATAGGTCATAGAGTAGCAATCTATGATACATACCCACAGACAAAAACTGCACAGACAAAAACCACCCAAATAAAAATAGATTTATAAAAGAAGGACTATGGCCGCCTGACTTACGTAAAACATTGTATTTCCTGCTTTGTTGCATAATTTAAAGGCGCAGTTACACGATTCACAAAACACTACGTTTGATGAAGATTGAATAATATTTTCGGTACTTAATGTATTATAGCGACCCCACTCAAGAAGTTTGATCTGATCTGTCTGCATAAAACCAGTTTTTTGGTCTGCGTTCGGAGACAATTAGCCTAGGCACTGTGACATAAACTACTATGTAGGTGCACTTTAATTAAATATTTGATATATATATAGTTGGTATTTTGGTTAGGCTAGGTACTTAACATAACGCGTTCTGGGCGGCCTACTTTCCATAGTTCTTCGTTGCAGTTTCCGTAATTTTGCTTCTAAAGTATTATATTTTTGCCATATTTAGGTATATTTAATTAGGACTAACCTAGCTTCACTTCTTGAGTGCGATCGCTATAATACATGAGTACCACATTTTCAATTTGAAAAGGATGCATATCATATATTGTTGAGTTTACTGCATATTTTAAGGTACTTTCATTGAAAAGGCTCGAAAAGTTTCATAAAAAACATCATTTTAACATGAAGTGTCACAATTTAGCCCAAAAGTGTGGAAAGTGTCACCGACCCCAAAAAGTTTCAGAATGACAAAAAAGTGTCACGATGGCAACCCAGCTAATAACTCTATTTCATTGGTACAGCCTCTTAGATGTTAACGTCATAGCCTAGATACTAGGGCCGTGTTTTTAACTCATCAATTTGCTTAGATCTTAAATCTTTTGTCAGAAAACGCTTAAAAGTGAAATCTTTGAACTAAGATATTACATCTTTGGTCGTTTTTATGCAAACGTCTTTCATAATTCTGCTCTGATCAGTGGTCTGACAACAATGATGAGTAGATCAACAAAGTTCTCACATCATTGTTCTATATGGCAGAAGAGTGGCTGTCTTCATACTTTTTGCTAACATCAGTGAACTGTAAAATCTTAGAACAAAGATGAGTTAAAAAACGATAATCTTTGCAGAAAGATGCAAGATCTTAGATGTAAGATATTAGTGCAAAAAAAACGGGCCTACTGTAATATTATCGTCCGTTCTGTCAATAGTAACAACCCGAACCCGGTCACATAATAAGAAATCCTCGTCTTCAGAGGTAATAAAACCGGCGGTAACGCTTGTCAAATCTGTAGGCAACGGACAAGTTTTGAGCAGATATCAAAATCATAGGCAGCGCAATCGCGCTGCCTAAGTAAAGATCGATGCTGGCACAATGTATCATTTATTATTTATTAATTAAAAAAAACTTTTTCCACAAAATAAGTTTTTCAAAGAAAAGTAAAGAACTCCATTAAACAAAAAATGAGCAAAAATAAAATCAAATAATCTACCAAGCGTGAAACTACCACAAATCCTCATCAATAAATAAATAAAGCCCAAAAATAGCACAAACTACAATGAATAACCTAGTCAAACAAAAAACAAGCAGAAATTAACATAAGTTGGGCTCAAAACCCCTATGCCTTCCCAAGGCCAGAACAAAATTTGCACTTTACTGAAAAAAGTATAAATGTTTTTACTTTATAACTTTAATAAATCAAATAATATTAACATTTTGATTACAAAATATCAGTATATGTATATTAAACTGACAATAAACATTCTTTTTTTTTACTTTCTCACAACTCTATTTTTAAAAAAATAAAAAATTTTACCGTAAAGAGCGAGGCGTTGAGGAGGGGACAGCCCCTCTCAAGTACGGAATAATTTCTGTTCGTTTTAAGTTTTAACGTCGTTCCGTACTTTCAGTTAAAAAACTTGTTTTTTTTTATTTAATTATAGTAAAGATCGATATGGGTACAATGTATTATTTATTTTTTCTGCTTAGACCAGGGCACTTCGTATCGAAGGAGTTGTCGTAGGAACTTCGAAAAGGGCTCATTCGATTGAAAATAAAAAGGGTTAATGCCATTTCTAATAGTCGAAAGTGATTGGAGGGCAACTAACCCCCCTCCCACTCCCACCCTCCCATTTGCCCATTATGTTTAAAAACTAAATGTTGCCTTAAGATTAAATCAAAATGCACTGCGTTAATTCTAATTCCCAATAAGGCATCTCAGCAGTATCCCAAGAACGATTGAGGGTATTATTTTCAAACTTTCGGGGCTACTTCTGCTCTTGAAATTTAACCAAATCAAAATGGCGTAAGTGTATCCACCCTATCAAAGAAAGTAAACAGATTTTTTTTGCGAATGGTAAGTCTTCTATTTCAGGTGAACTAGAGTAGGTATGAAACTAAATTAAACACTACTATTTGTGTCCAGATTTTTAAAAGGGTTTATGTTGTTAAAAGTTGCTGAAAATTTTTCTCCAGCATACAAATAGCCGGCCAAACTATAAAGTCTTAAAAAAAGCGAAAAGATTTAAAGTATTATTTTCCTTTTCCTTGAAAAGACTATGTCACTATAAAAGGAACTGAAATTAATTAAGAAAAACTTTTTCCACAAAATAAGTTTTTCAAAGAATAGTAAAGAATTCCATTAAACCATAAATGAGCAAAAATAAAATCAAATAATCTACCAAGCGTGAAACTACACAAATCAACATCGATAAATAAATGAAACCCAAAAGGAACAGAAATCAAACAGTTCGTAGTAACGAACTGTAAGTTAGGAGCGACCCGGCTCAATGGTAACCGAAACTCAGATACATGAAATTCATTGGTATCATTTTGATATCAACAGATACATCAAAAGAATCAAATTTTAATGCTGATTTCAAATATATAAGTTTCATCAAGTCTAGTCTTGCCAATCAAAAGTTACGCGCCTGAGAAAATTTGGCTGATTTTCGAAAAAAGGGGGAAAGATCCCCTAAAAAGTATAGAACCTTAATGAAAATCACACCATCATATTCAGCGTATAAGATAACCCTACTGTAGATTTTTCAATCTCCTATATAAAAAAATTTGGATTTTTGAATTTTTGCCCGAAGAAATATACCGGATGCATGTTTTTTTGTTTTTTTTTTTTTTTTTTTTTCCCAGGGGTATTCGTATCGACCCAGTGGCGCTAGAATATTGTGGGAGGGCTCATTGGAACGGAAATGAAAAGTTCTAGTGCCCTTTTTAAGTGGCAAAAAAAAAATGGAGGGCAACTAGGCCGCCTCCCACGCTCATTTTTTTCCCAAAGTCACCCGATCAAAATTTTGAGATAGCCATTTTGTTCAGCATGGTCGAAAATATGATAACTATGTCTTTTAGGATGACTTAATCCTCCGAAGTCCCTGGGGGGAGGGCTGAAAGTTATCAACTTTTCCCAATGTTAACATATAGTATTGGTTATTGGGAAGTATACAGACGTTTTCAGGGGGGATTTTTTCTGGTAGGTGAGGGGGGGTGTCGTGCGTTATATGGGAGGATCTTTCCATGAAGGAAGTTTTCATGGGGGAAGGGACATTGCCATGAAGGGGGTGCCGTATTTCCCATCATTATTAAAGAAAAAGATCAGAAATTAGATAAAAAAAGTTTTTCAACTGAAAGTAAGGAGCAACATCAAAACTTAAAACGAACAGAAAATATAACGTATATGATTGGGTTCACCCGCTGGTCAATACCTCGCTCTTTAAGCCAAAGATTTTTTAGCACTTTCATGAGAGCTATTTATTCTAATTAACGGCCTTTGTGATTAAGCGGTCACTTTTAAAGAATTGGAAAAAATTCGAACTTGAGCTTAATGAGAAAGGTATTGACTAGGGGGTGAACCCCCTATCATACTAATTAAAATCTATGAATATAGAAGTTCGTTACGTAAGTTAATTCGTAAGTTATGTATATCTATTACTAATAAAAACGTTCGTAAATAAATTAAAAAAGTTTCGAAAAAGCCATTTAACCAAATAAAAGTAAAATTATACAAATTTTGTTTTAATTATTCATGTACTGTGAGCCAAGATCAAAACCTTTATTAATTCAAAAACTTTCAAAGATTTAATTAAGAAAAACAAGTTTTTTTAACCGAAAGTAAGGAACGACGTTAAAACTTAAAACGAACAAATTATTAAATATATGAAAGGGGCTGTCTCCTCCTCAACACCTCGCTCTTTACGCTAAAGTTTGACTTTCTCGCAAGTTTATTTTTTTAAAAATTAAAAAATTGCAGCACAAAGAGCATGACATTGTAGAGGGAACCGCCACTGTTATATATAGAATAATTTATGTTCGTTTTAAGTTTTAATGTTACTCCATACTTTCAGTTAAAACAAACTTTTTTTTTTATTTAATTACGATAAATAATCGACTCAAACTCAAAACGAGCATACAATGACTTGAGTAGGGCTCAAAACCCCTATGCCTTCCCAAGGCCAGAACATAATTTGCACTTTACTGAAAAAAATACTCAAAATCTCTATGCCTTCCCAAGGCCAGAACATAATTTGCACTTTACTGAAAAAATACAAATGAATCCGCATTTTCAGTTTAATATACATATACTAATATTTAGTAATCAAAATGTTAATATTATTTGATTTATTAAAGTTTATTGTTTTAAAATATAGAGTTGCGAGAAAAAGTCAAACTTTAGCGTAAAGAGCGAGGCATTGAGGAGGGGACAGCCCCTTTCATATACGGAATAATTACTGTTCGTTTTAAGTTTTAATGTCGCTCCTTACTTTCAATTAAAAAAAAACTTTTTTTTATCGAATTTGTGAACGTTTTTGAATTAATTCAGGCTTTGATTTTGGCTCACCGTACATGAATAATTAAAAAAAATTGCATATTAATTTTACTTTTTTTCCTGCCCCCCCTTCATAGCAATATCCCTTCCCCCCATGAAGACTTCCTCCATGGAAAAATCTTCCCACGTAACCTCCGACCCCCCCCCTCCACCACTACCAGAAAAAATCCTCCTGAATCCCCCCTGAAAACATCTTTATGCTTCCCAATAACCAATACTGTATGTAAACATTGGGCAAAGTTCATAACTTGCAGCCCTTCCCCCGGGGACTGAGGGGGATTAAGTCATCCTCAGAGACATAGTTGTTATGTTTTCCGACCATGCTGAACAAAATGGCTATCTCGAAATTTTGATCCGGTGACTTTGGGAAAAAAATGAGTTTGGAAGGGGGCCTAGTTGCCTTCCAATTTTTTAGACCACTTTAAAAGGGCACTAGAACTTTTAATTTCCGTTTGAATGAGCCCTCCTGCGATATTCTAGGACCACTGGGTTGACACGATCACCTTTGGGAAAAAAAACAACAAAAAAGCAAGTAAACATTCATCCGTGATCTTTCTTCTGGCAAAAACTACAAAATTCCACATTTTTGTAGAAGGAGCTTGAAACCTATATAGTAGGGTTCTCTGATACGCTGAATCTGATGGTCTTTCATTAACATTTTCATTAAGATTCTATTACTTATAGGGGATGTTTCCCCCTTTTTTCGAAAATAAGGCTAATTTTCTCAGGGTCGTAACTTTTGAAGGGTGGGACTAAACTTGACAAAATTTTATATATTTAAAATCAGCATAAAAATTCAGTTCTGTTGACGTATCTATTGGTATCAAAATTCCGTTTTTTAAAGCTTCAGTTACTATTTTGGCGGTTCGCTTCTTACTTACAGTTCGTTACCACGAACTGTTTGAATAAGCATTAAACAAAATGAAAAAGAAATAAACTTCTATTTCATTGTTTTTTTTTTACAATATGGTTTTTATTTATTTTAGTGGGGGTGTTTTAAGGTCCTTTTTTTTATTTTTGAACTGAAAATGGGTGACGGAGGGTCTCAGCCGAAATATTTGTATTTTATTTTCATTTTCACTAGCTGTATATATCCTCGTTTTTTCTACTTTTCATGTTTTTCTACTTTTTAATTACAAGGCTAGCTGTAGTTGTGTCATAAGAGGATGTTTTGGGGGACTCGTCTGACTTAGAGCCCGTGTAATTCCACAAGTTGTCCCTTACCCTTTTGAGTGTCTCTTGTGTAATTGCTCTGGAAGTCCTCCCGTTGTTAAACACAGAACTAAAAATATATATATATATATGTAATTGAATAACTGTTTCTAAGAGCGAATAGCTGTTTCTATATAGTAGTTTTAATGCTCCAACTGTTATTCGATCAAGCTTATGTATTTTGGAACTCTTAGAAAGTTACAGGTGCTATATAAACTTTTTAAAACCGTACTGTCTTCTCTTGAATATTTATGGCTCATTAACGGAAGTAAGAACAAACCAATAAAGTTTAAAAAAGGTAGCTCTTGCCAAATAATAAAAAGAACCATATCATTAAATGTGTTTAAGATATGTCAAAATCAGCAGTAATTTACTCAGAAGTCTCCTAAAGAATTTAGATGGTTCTACCTATCATTCAATCTGTATCGGCACTTGTTTTTACTGCGGCTGAATGGAATTTCTAGCATGGCGTTTGGGGAACACATTTTTCTATGGATATCCTATTGAATTTAATTAATTTTAGGGTCCTATGGTTGTTTTTGTAAAGACTTCGATAAAAAAAAAGAAGAAGAAAAAAAAATACAGTCCGATGGAAAAGTGAACTTAATAACCGCCAAGACTATTACAAGTGAACTAAAAGAAACCTGACATAAGCAGATATATATGAAAACTGAAGAAACAGTTGCTATTATTGTTTCAACTTTGCTAAAGCTGACCAAATAAAAAGCACACTAGATATTAACTAAATTAAATCTTGGTAAATTAATAAGGTTACGGTTGTTTGGGTGTGGTATATTAGATTAAAAGTAATCAAAACATATGATTAAGCCGTATAGGATACTGTGGCAGTGGTAGACATAAATATTGCCGCAAGGACGTGCCTAAGATTTAGATTTGAGGCGGAATCACCCTTTTTATGGGGGGGGGATTCCATGAAAAAAAACTATCTTTTGTGTCATGTTCCACCCATCCAGCTAGGGAGAAGTGTATATAATGATGCAAATTATCAGATACGTGTGGGTCAAACCTAGCACCTTCATTCTAGTTACATCCTTTATTATTCAAATGCAAGAAATTAAGTATCTTATTTTCTTTTTTATAATGAGCCACGGTTACGATTGCTGGAACCTTTGTTGGAATGTTAAAAACTAGAACTTCTGTTTCTACAACTAAATTTTGATCTCTTTTACAGGTTACACAATGCATATCATATCTATAATATAAGCTATAGGCGGGACATCAAGGGTTCCTAATCCAATGGGATCAACAAACTAGAATGGCGTTGATAATAAACTTGTTAACGAGCCTCTCGAAGTCCTAATAAACCTCTTGAATTTTATTCACAATATACTATTACTGAGAAAAAATGCCGTGGGAGCCATCAGGATTTTAGATATACCTAGGTAGGGTGTGCCCAGAAAAAGTCTGGGAATCACCGTATTAGATTTCTTGATCTGGCTTTACCCCCCCCCCCCCGAAAAATACCCCCGGAAAATGACACCTCCGGAAAATACCCCTCCCCTTGGAAAATAGCCCCCATGGAAAATACCACCCCGGAAACCCTCCGTGGAAAATACCCCCCGGAAAATGCCCCTCCGCGGATCACTCGCCTGAGACTCTATGCAGGCGTGCCTATTAGGCTTAGGTCACTTGTTCGCCCGCGAGTCCAGGCTTACGGTCATGTGTTAATCCTAAAACTCGAGACTCTAGGGCCTATTAGGGTTAGATCGCTTGTTCGCCTGCGATTCCAGGTGACTTGGTGGTCATCTGTTAATCCTATTAGGCTTAGATCGCTTGTTCGCCTGCGAGTCCACGCAACTTACGGTCATGCGTCAATCCTAAAACTCTGTCACCCACCTGAGACTCTAGGCGGGCGGGCTGCCGACTACATCTTTCAATTGATGGTTTAGAAACAAGTCCAAAGTGTCACTCTGAGAACACTTTGTCGACGAAGCCGATCAAAAGTTCTTGCCTCACCTCATGTGGCCTTCGGACGTTAAAGAAAGCAAAACGATAACTCAAAGTACAAAAGAATTTCTTAAACGTTTTTTTTAAGAAAATAAACGGTGTCCAATTTGTGTTCTTTTAATTTTGTGACGATATGAATGAAGATTTTATTATATGAAAAGAAAAACCAAATGCTTTTAAGAAGCAGTTTTACTGCAGTTATAAAGATTTCTCTTAAACTTCTTTATTTTAAGGAATCCATCTTTAATCCTTTTTCTTTTAGATCAGATGAATGAAAAATAGTTCGAGTACCTAAGATGAAAAAACAATAAAACATGTAGTACGTGTATCGGACCGGTTTCCATTTCCTGCCTTAAGTTTTTTTTTTTTTTTTTTTTATTTATTTATATTTTTTTTTTTTTTTATACCAAAACCTTTGCGCCTGAAGGAACAAAAATTGAGTTTCTGTGTTTCATAGAAGTTTACTCACGTAGCACACTTAATGAAAAATCAAAAATTTCTATCAGATGCTTAGTGCTTCATAATAAACTGCATTTACACTTTTTAGGAATTTTCGCCAGGAACACCGTCTAGCGGAAGTTTTCCTAGTAGAGGTGCAAATACACCATCTTCACCAACAAGTCACTTACCAAGGTCTCAAAACCCGACAGTGACCCTTCTTCAGAAGGCTCGTGAAGGACAACTGCCGAAAGGAGCTGCTTATCTTGAGCCAAAAAAGGAAGATTCTGCACCATATAGAAATAACTTCGAACCTCGTAAGTCATTTTTAGTTTTATCTATTTCTTGCTTAATAAGTTCTTCAACGAGGATTATGTTTGTATATAGCCACTGTTTCTGGGGCTCAGTTTCGCTTAAAATAACCAATTTGATATAGAGAAATATATCCTAACTTATATTGGCCGGTCTTTTTCCAAATTTTCATATTTGGAATACCTTGGGATTTCTTGCTAATTAAAACTAATTTCATTGTGAAGTAAACAATGATGAGAATATGATATTGTTAAGTTAAGCTTTTTAGATTTGATAGATAGTCAAACAGAAGCAATATCTTCTAAAAATGCCCTCAGTAACTGCGTTTTAGATGCTCAGAAGGAATTTTCTTCGTTAAAATATCATTCTTCAAATGTGTCAAATCTGCCACATTGACTATATTTTGAAGCTGGGCTATAATTCGCAACAAAATTCAGATATGCTTGTCAATCCTCAAGAGATTGGTCTAATATTGGGTAATAATTCAATCCCGCTAAATCTGGACATTTTAATATTTTTGATGGTTACTTAAGGGCGAAAAAAATTACCAAGATCTTATATACCTTTAATTTTGTGTAAATTCTGACCTAATCTTCTTCTTTTAGTCGGTCTCTTCGGTGCCCTGGCCCTTCACCACATTATGTCTTACTTACCGTTTGGGAAAATTTTTATTGATACGGATCCTTCATTTGGGATTTTCTAAATATTCCCTCCATTCTAAAGGAACACCCTTCCTTACTTAGAAAAATAAATTAATGGGTTTGACTCCAAAAGAAGTCCAACTCAAAATTTCTATCAGATGCATTTCTGGAAAATACGAGGTAGGTGTGTATGTGGGGGGAGGGGGGGGTATCCTCCCTCAGATCACTCTGAATCTCAAAAAGAGCACTAAAACTTATGATTAGCAATCCAATGAGCCCCCTCCGAAGTTTATACGATCACGTTTTCTATATAAACCTTAAATGCCACCGGGGCATCAATTCAAGCCCTTACCCTGAGGGCTGTGGGGGGGGGGTTCTCATCCTCTAAGTCATAATTTTTGGATCTTTCAACTACGTTGAACAAAATGGCTTTCTCAAAATTTTGATTGAATGTGTTTGGAGAAATGGTGAGCGTGGTAGGGGGGTTAGTTGACCTCTAATCCCTTTTGACTATTAAAAAGGGCACTAGCCTTTTAAATTCCGAATGAGCCCTTCTTGAAGTTTCTACAACAACTCCTTCAATATGAAGTGCCCTGGTCTAAACCAAAAAACCAAAAAATGAATAAATAATATATTACGCCCATATTGCTCTTTACTTAGGCAGCGTTATTGTGCTGCATATGATTTTAGGCTTCTTTTTCTCAATGCTTCAAAAATAATCTGTAAGAAAAGAATAGTGTGACCAAAGTTGCTTTTGATTCACGTTTCAAAGCGTATTTACTTGTATTCTCTGAAATGGTAAAAATATTTAGTCCAAATCTTTTGAAGGGCAATCGGTTTATTATCTACCAGTAATTATGAACTGGCTGTATTTGCTGCACATTGATATACTTTCAAGGTACTACTAGTCACATTTAGAGTTAAACTGGGGGGTTGAAAGGGTGGCGGTACCTATCATGTCTAGGATAACTTGTATTCTTCTTAAGTTTAAATGTCGCCCTTATATTTTGTTTAATATAACTTTTGGTTTGAAATTTAATTCAGCAAGGATTGCAAAGGTCTTCTAAAAAGATAAAAGCTATCGCATCACAATATCTTTGAAAGTTATTTTCTTGTGTAATTGTAGTTTATACAATCAAAAGGGAGTACGACAGCGAAGAAGAAGGAAAGCGAATCATCGAACTTACCCCGAAAAAGTATCAAGGTGTAGGCCCCGTCATTGGAGAGGGTATTCCAGTGGCTCTGCGCAATGTAAGTATTTTGTTAATCAAACTGCTCATGGTAATAAGGAAAGAGCATGGTGAGCAAGAAGGGACTCTTGTCAACAGAAAACGAAACTCTAAAGAAAAAAAAGAAAACGATCATAATGCATTAAAATGATCTACTTTTAATCTTAATTTACAGAAAAGTGGGAGGATACTGCTGTAAATTATACCTTTAGAATCAACATGATCAAGAACCAGATATTTCATGCCCTATGCAACACAAATACATCTATTCACCGGGGATGAATGTGTCATTGTAAAAATATCAGGAATTGTAAAGTATCTAGAAAAAAGTTTTCGGACAAAATCATTTAGGAGCAACCGTTGGCCCTTTTAAGTAGCATACGAGATGGTAGCACGGAAAAATCCTGATTTCTGCCATTTAGTATTCAACTATAGAAAATTTATTCACGTTGCTTGTTAGTTTCAGAGAACTGTTAGTTTTTGAAACTTGTTAGTTTCATAAACATATATACAGTCACTGATATTGAATACACTGTACTTATAAGAGTTATTTAAATACTTTTCATACCTTTAGAAAAAATATTTCACTACATTCATGCTCTAGTGCTTGAAATTCTAACTTAGCCGTTTTTAATTTATTTCAGATATAAAAACAAACATATATGTCCATATTGATATATACTTCTAAAACACCCTCCACCCCAGGTCATGTTTTGCTTCGATGAAAATTAAATGTAAATTCTTCTGAAAAAAAAACAATTCAAAATGTCTTCCTTTAACTGACCACAGTACGGATAACAGCTAAACGATCACGTCTTATAGACTCCAATTAAGCGGTCATTGCGTGTCATGGCTCATCGAAGGCTAGAGTGTCATTTGGGTTTTACTGAAACTAAATTTGTTACGAACAGATTTTTAAATATAATTAAAAAAAAAAAAACTGCTTTGAATTCCAAGAATACCATTTTTTAATTCAGTATATTGTTAACAATCGATTTAATTTTTTTTATTCTAATGTATGATACAATTTCAGAAGTATTTTTTTCCTTTCAAATTCATTTCTTTCAAATGTATAAAGATTTACCGGATAAATAATACTTTAATTAAGCCATTTATTTAGTTTTCAGTAAAGCACTTATGACACTCAGGCTATGTTGAGGAGGTGGCAACACCAATCTGCATGTGGTAAAATGGAATGTCTTGATATAAAACATTAGTGACAATGAGTTTAAGTCTACCACTTGAAAAAGACCCTTATTTACTTTAATATTTTCTGTCTTTTGATTCCACTCTTCGAAACGTGTAGGAAGATTAAATTGCCAGTCAAATTTATCTATATATGCTATATATTTAGTTTTAAGTAAAGCACAACTGCCTATTTACTCTTTGGGGAATATGACCAGCGGTCCTGCACTTATTTTCTATAATTGCGCTTTGTTTTAGGTTTGGCTTCATTGTTCATGGTAGTTTCTCTTTGTTTTAGGTTTAAAGGTGCAACCATATAAAAAGCAGACTATGACCTATAGTAATGAAAATTGTAAAAATTGTTTTTTAACAAACTTTTTGGTCGGAAAATTGTTTCAACTCACACTTGTTACATAGTCATTTGAAGATTTTTATATGGATTAAACTTAATAATTTTTTATAGTCAGAGTAAAAAATTTAGTGCTTCGAAAAGGAACCTAAAACACCATAAAAATGTCGTCGATAGTAGAAAATCCCTACTTAGAGATTTACAGCTCCCCATCTCAAAACTCAACGAAATTCATATTTAGCGGTGTAGTGCCAAATGTTTTTTCCTTTTTTTTGGTTTCCAGAGGTAGCAGCTTACTGAAGGCTCTTAGAATTGTGACTAGTAGCTCATTCGAATGATTTTTCTTATGTCTATGTGATTTATGCAAAATCAGGCTAACAGCACTAGGACAAATTGCCTTACTACTGGAAAAATGTAATTTCGGGTGCCAGTATTTTTTCCACCAGTCCTAGAAGCTTGCTTGATGGTTGTAAGTGCTTGTTTAGGGGAGTTTTTTACGGAGATTCTTTTTCTTTTTCCAAATTTCATAAGCCTATTCTCACATAAGCCTATTAAGTACCCTTTCCCTTTTCACGAGCATCATCCTACTGGATATTTTAGGGCTCAAGCGATTTCTTTGCTGAACACTAACTATTAAGCAACAGCTACTTAATTGGTAGCTATAGATGTTTGACCGATCTAAACAGCGAATTATTTTCATGCTCTCAGTGGGATTATTGAATATATATTAATCTTAGTAAAGCGAATGCAATCACTGATAACCGCGCCCCGTCTATTCAGGTTAAATTCTGCAGGATTCGAGTCTTGCTATTACTCTGTCTTCTGCTTGAAGAAAGTATTTTTTATTTATTTATTGTATTAACGGGGTGATAAGTGACAAAAGGTATCGTAAATCCTGGTCTACTTCTAATGTCCAGTACCACTTTCAAATAAGTAAACTAATTTGTGTCTTTAGAAATTTATTCATAATCTTTGGAAGCTATTCATAACTTCATAGCCGTAGGAAAGAGGTAAGGATCTTGAGATTCTTCTTGGGTTAGGCCCAAAGCCCCTCTCCCCCATAAACAATATAATAAAGATAAATTATCAATTAATAAACACTTTGTCCAGACGCATTAATATTAAATGTCATAAACATCAATTATGTGGCTTTTATGGTAAAATCTAACGCAGGTGTGAGTACTACCGTATTAATCTCTCTTTAGTGAAAATGATTATACGCTCGTAAGTTCCAATTTAGTAGAAGAAGGAACGCAATGGTTAATTTTTTGTCACCTAAGTCCGATCTTAAATGGTGCAGATGCAAATCATGAAAATTGCAGTTATACATCCGTATTACTGCCCAAGGAGAGTAGGACGACATTATTGGTTAAGTTTTGTATAAAAACTATTGCGGACTATGCCTCTCCACTTTATTGTGAGTGTCCCAAAACTCGTGTTTTATTTTAAAATTTTGCATAACTTTTTTATGTAATTTTTACTTCGCTTTTTCAAATAACACTTCTTGTACTCTGTCATTAAGCCTCAATTTTCTATATTATTTGTCCAATATCAGATATTTCGATTCTAGTTTCAACCCAAAATAGAACCAAAACATTTCATAACATATTCTTTTTTATTTATAGAACGTTGAAGACGAAAGTAAACATCAATGGTATCGTCGTATGTATGACACCCTTCACAAACAGCCAAGACAAGGTAATCATTTTGCAGAGTTCAAAGATATTTTCAATTAGTTCCTAAAACATCAGAAGTGATGAAAATCACCTATAAAGTGCGCTATCTAACAGTTTAGTATTCGAATTCAAACGTCATTTTGTGATTCTATTTTAGAAATCAGTTTGGAAAACTTTCTGAAAAATACACATAGGCCAGGCCCTTCTAAAAATTATAAAGCAAATTCAAACCATAAGTCACCAAACACAACATATGTTCGATTAGCAGGCAGTAGCGGTTTTAGGCCCCATAATCCAGGGGGATGTATACCATAGGAGTGTAAAAATATAAATGAAAGGAATGTAATTTCAGATGTCAGAAAAACTAGGGGGAGGTAGCCCCTCACCCTGCCTAAGCCTAGAACTGCTACTGTTGGCAGGAATACTAACTGTGTTTGAGTCTATTGGGATTTCAGAACTGCATAATTGTTGCAAAATTAGATTTCAAATGAAAATTTTTATACATTCTTCTGAAAAACAATGATTTACAAAGTGCCCCCATTAGGAGGTACTAAGTAAAGAGCGACTTGACTCCCATCTATTTTCTGGCCACATCGTTTAGAAGAGGTGTTCGTTGAAACTTGAGAAGGGGTTCATTCAACTGGAAACTAATAGTTCTGGTGCCCTTTTTAAGAGTCAAAAGCTTTTGGTAATGATGAGAAAGGCGGGTGAAAATTAGCATAAAGCTTGACAGATACATACATGCAGATGCAATTTCCCTGGATTCGCAGCCATAGAACTTTGCATGAGGTATATGATGATGCATGTGCTTTTATTGTTTATGGTTGTTTTATTCTATCTGAATAAATATCTATATAATATATCTGAATTTATAACGAGCAAATGGACAGATGGATTAATTGGTGAGCCAAAACTGATACACTAGTCAGTTAATAATCGGAACGATAGATAAAAGATAATGAGCATCAGATAAAAGAAAACAGAAATGAATTTGAAATTCTGGATAAAACTAACATAACACGCTAGGAAAATTAGTAGTATTCAGGTTCCGTTCGAAAGTTTTGGATGTGTCAATTACAGGTTATTTAATTTTATCTTTAGCTACTTGAAAATATTTAGCTACTTTTGAAAGCTTGTTTATATTGTAAGTTTGATATTTAGCTGATGGTGTTTATTTATTTTTCTTTCAGACGACTACGTGATTGTCAAATATAAAAGAGGTATACATAAATTGTTTAGCTATATCTGATCTTCGCAAAACTTTCTCTGTCGAGTTCCAAGCTTTCGTCTGTCCTATCGTTTCGCACCAGTGCATGTAAATAGTGGGTACTCCTGGGCAAGATTACTTTCTCTCAGTAGATGGTAATGAGTGGGCTATCCTGCCCTTATGTTCAGGACTCATTCGAATGCAAACCATGTTTAATTGTGTTCTGGGTTATCGTGTGGGTGACCTTATATGAAATTATGGTAAAACCATTATGAAAACAGCATCGCCGAAAGCTTAAACCCATTGTAGTTACATTAACATTACGCAAAGGCTGTAAATTCCTTTGATTTCTCAGGTTGCGTGAAGATTCTACTCGTCCCGTTCAAAACTATCTTAAACCGAATGGGTCTCAGCTCTGTAGAATGAGGTCTCGGCCCTTTAGCTCAAATAAGGGGATAAGCTTGTTTATATTGTAAGTTTGATATTTAGCTGATGGTGTTTACTTATTTTTCTTTCAGACGACTACGTGATTGTCAAATATAAAAAAGGTATACACAAATTGTTTAGCTAAATCTGATCTTCGCAAAACTTTCTCTGTCGCGCTCCAAGCTTTCGTCTGTCCTATTGTTTCTCACCAGTGCATGTAAATAATGGGCAAGATTGCTTTCTCTCGGTGGATACTCATGAGTGGGCTACCATGGCTTTATATTCAGGACTCATTCAAATGTAAACCATGTTTAATTATGGTAAAACCATTATAAAAACAGCATCGCCAAAAGCTTAAACCCTCTGTATATACATTAGCATTACGCAAAGCCTGTAAAATGCCTTTGATTTCTCAGGTTACGTGTGGCTTCTACTCGTCCCGTTCAAAACTATCTTAAGCCGAATGTGTCTCAGCTCTGTAGAATGAGGACTCAGCCCTTTTGCTCACGTAAGGGGAATTTTTACTGCGTTTAAGGCACACACTTCGCAATCGTAAAAAAAAAAATTGTTGTGGTTAAAGATCCAAATGTAGCTCCCTACGAACGAAGGGGTTCTATCCCGGTCAGAATGTGCATCTGAAAAGTGGCTTCGGAGGGTTGCACATATCCGCTGTATTGAAAAAGACCGTATTCGAACAATTTAACTAAAAAGCTGATAAAGGGACAAAAGAAAGGCACAAGACCATCGATTAGGCTGGGATGAGACTATTAAAAATGACATCTTTGATGATCTCTTAAAAAGCAATCGTAGCAAAAAGCTTGAACAGGGCAGGACGAATAATGAGCGGCCACCACTCCATTGTTCAAAGGGACCCCCCAATCTCAAAAATAAACTTAAGCCCATCTTTTGGGACTAAAACATCTAAATTTCATCTAAAATTTCATATTCCCCATCCAAAACTATGATAATAAACGCAACAGTTTAGTGCTAATTCCTGAAAACAGGGCGTGCTTGAAGGATTCATTTAGAATTATAGTACTTGAATAAAAATCAAATATTTTACTGTGCTGAGAATCCGGCATATTTTGTGAAGTCCTGATGTGTATATGTTCTTTTTCTGTTCTTTTTCAGTTTCAGTTTTTAACTTCTTACGCATATCTGAATTAGAGGGGAAGAAGCCCTTCCGAGGTTTGTCCGAATGCCAGTCCGAAAAAATTGGAAATAGTGGCCTTAAAACGTATTGATTTGTGTTTTCGCCTCTCATCCCATTGAGAAAAATCTTATAACCCCTCCCCCATCGCTCTTTCTAAGGGTTATATGATACCTTCTGTTGTCTAATCTGTCTCAAACGCAAATAGCATTTTTTTACTTGTTCAGTTTTTCATGTTGCAAAAAATAGTATATTTTGGAGCCACAACCTTGTTTTGTTCTTTTTTTTATATTCTGTCTCTTAGTTTGGACTGAGTTTAGAAAAATGTCTTCTCTGGTAAAAGTCCAAACTATAAGCTACAAAATTTTCATCTACCCTAAGAAACATTTTGCAAAGGCTAAAGCCTAACACTTCAGAAAATTATCTTCCTTATTCACTTGTGCAAATAATATATAACTAAGAAAATAAATTGGAAAAAGATAAACTAAGAAATTGTTACTTTACATTCCTGATGCGAATTTCTATCTTTTTAATTGCTTGAAGCTTCAATTTGTATATATATATATCTCCTTTCCGTTGTCCAAAGCACGGATATAATTTTTCATTTCTTGATTCAGCTTATTTCGATTGTTTTTGGATTGCATGACTGATAATGCAAGTGGAATAGGGCTCAATTTGGCTGTTATTATTCAAAAGCTGTCATGCTGCTGGGCATAAATTCAGCACGACAGAAGAAAAATGAAAATAAATTTCGTTTTTCTTTTTAACTGTTAGAAATGAGGATTCTTTGTCTAGTCAAAGTTTTTTTTTGCTTTGTGTTCAGTCCACACAACAGAACAACGCAATTTATACAGCAAAAGGAAAAGGCTCAACAAAACAACAGAAGCATGCAATCATCTTCTGAACCAACTAAGATCTATTTAGAAAATGGATTTTGCTAATTAGCAGAACCTGCTGAGTTTAACAGAGGTGATTTTGAGCCGACGATGCAATGTAATGCTTTTTTGACTAACACAGCCTAATTCTTCTATGATGACAATGTTAAAATAATTTTGTTCGTTTCAACTTTGCTCTTTATAGCAATTGCTTCTGCTGCTTTCTTCTCATGTTTTCTATATTTTCCTTAAGAATTCGACAATAAAGCTGCCCAATAATTCTGCCAAGCAACGTTGACAGTTTTCTTGTGAGCAATATATAGATGGTACTGCATGCTTTGCATACCATAGCTATAAACTACAAGTTGCTATCTAGCTGGGGGCTTATCCAGAAACTGACTCTTCATATGGATTAATGTCTAAAAATTACGAAAATATTTTTTGCCACCTAACTCATGACAATTTTTAGAAGCCAATTTGAGCAAGGCTATACTAAAATGCTCTAAAGAGAATTCTTCATGTGCTAAAACATGAGCAAAATACACAAAATTCTTGATAGGTTTTCAGTGCTTCTTGAAAGTGATAATTGGTATTGAATCTCCCTTTTAATTTTTTTTCCACTCTCTCTTAAATTCATATGGTCAAATTGGCCTCCGAATGGCTTATTTTCTTTTTTTTGGATTATGGTAGAAATCTTTCAGGATAAACTATGTCCTTTTTATTACTTAATGCAATTTTGTATTTAAAAGTAAAGTACTTTCCAAATATTCCCACAAACCCTCATATAAGCTCTTTTGGCACTAATAAGGCTGAGCAGCTTCTCAAGGAATTGTTTTCCTGTCTTCCCAAGGAAACAAAGCTTGCAGGAACGTATGTACAGCCAGAATTAGTTCTTCAGAACTGGTTATTAAATTTTAACTCATAATCGTTCTCTTATTAAGATTTTTAAAATGTTTTTAGTTAGAAATAAGAAAACCCTTCAAAAGTTAATTCACGTTTGGCTTATGGGTTGGCTTTCCCTCAGTTGGGCTACCATTATTGAGAGCCTGATCCCAATGCTAGCCTAACCTTTCTTACCTTCCTGTGCCACAATATACGATACAGATCTGTCCCTAAGAGTTTCATTTACCAAAGCCTCTCGTCTTCATTCTACCGAAGTTTTTCAATACCCTTGCATAAGAAGGATTCTTCAAATCTATTATGCAGACAAAAACCCAATTAGCGAGACGCACCACCGCTGCTACAGTATTTAGTTAACTTCCGGTGTAGTTAAGGTATAAAATATTCGTTTATCATATACATAGAAAGCCTTCTGATGGTTTCATTAAATATTTTTTTAAACCTTCTGTTAGAATGACAGAGGACACCAAGTGGTCAAACAAAAGCTGGTTGAATACTGCTCAGAATGACTTGATCTAATTGGTTGGTTTTGAGATTTTGGTAGATGATAGGATAGCTGCTGACCCCAATTTGCTGGGAACTTTGCTTACTACTACTACTACTACTAACAACTCATCGCAGCACCAAGCCGCCTGAGGCCAAGACAGATACGCACGCTCCTCCACCCCAATCGATCCAAAGCCTCCCTTTTTACACCCGCCCATGAAGTTCCAATGTCCTTTAAATCTTCCTTTATGACGTCCTCCCACCCCAGACGGGGACGCCCTGCTTTACATTTAGCCATAGATGGTTGGCCGAAAAGAACAATCTTCGGCAATCTGTCATCCTTCATCCGCACAAAATGCCCTAACCACCTCAACCTTTCTTTCATTATAAACTTAGAAAGCGGTATTGAACCACATTTTTCGTATAGCCTATTGTTTGAAATACGGTCAGTCAGCCGGGTACCCAGAACAATCCTTAAGCAATTTCTCTGGAAAACATCTAGCAAATCTTCATCCGCTTTTCGGAGCGTCCATGCTTCAGAGCCATATTTGACCACTGTCATCACTGTAGCTTCTAAGATTCTAATCTTGGTTTGCAGACTTATCTTACTATTCTTCCAGTCTTTTTTTAACTGTGAAAAAACACCCTGAGCCTTGGCTATTCTATTTTTAACATCTTCACTGCTCCCACCATCTTTACTAATAATACTACCAAGGTAAGTGAAGCTTCCCACCTGATCAATCTTTTCATTACCCAACGTCACCTTTTCATCTTCACTTATTCCTAGCCTTAGTGACTTAGTCTTCCTAACATTAATTTTCAAACCAATACTAGCACCCTGAACTCGCAAAACCTCTAAAATTTCATTCATTTTGTTCACACTTTCTTCTAGGATACTTAAATCATCAGTATAATCCAAGTCCAGGAGACATTTTCCTACCCATTTGACTCCGTGGTCTCTCATTGCCTTTCCTGTGTTCCTTAAAACAAAGTCCATCAAAATAATCCATATAAAGGGGGATAGAACACAACCCTGCTTAACTCCTGATTTAATACAAAACCAGCTGCTAACCTCATTTCCTACCTTAACCGCAGCAGTGTTATTCTCGTACATAGCACTGATCACTTTAATGTATTTGTCTGGTATACCATACAAGGATAAAACCTTTACTAAAGCTCCTCTATCAACCGAATCGAACGCTTGCTCATAATCTATAAAACTGAGGACCAAAGGTGTTTGAAAACTTAGGCACTTCTCAATTATTAACCTAAGAGTGAAAATTTGGTCAACACATCCTCTACCTTTTCTAAAACCTCACAGAAATTGATATCTTAATGTTAAAGCAGAAGTCTGTATACCGAGTGGGATGACTAGTCGATGTCTTATATAAACGAAACAAGAAAATAAAACAATCAGCACTCTTTCTGCTAAATAATGTATCACTATTGCACAATTTATGAAAAAAGTAGTGACAGTTACTTAGCTACTAGACATAGTGGTAAACAAGCATCTGTATATCTTTATCACTGAAAGACGACACGTGTCTCTCATTACATATTGTTTGACATCATTATCAATTCAATTTTTCAATTTATAACTGGGATTTATTTTACTATATACATAAAAAACAAACAAACAAAATACCCCCAGAAGCAAGCTTGTGCGGGGGTAATCCCTTCTAGACGCATAAAAAATCATAATAACAAAATAACATCAAAAATAATAACTCTTTTCAATTAATATTAATACAAATACAAGTTCTGCCCTCCAACTAAAAAACTAATACTAACATAATATACCTATACCCTTGACACTAAACACGTAACCCCCCCCCCTTTTTAGCCAATTCATTAAAAATAATAAATTACTAAACAATACGATCTCAATAAACTACGGAACAGCAGCAGGTCATCCACACATTTAAGTTCCACTGGTAAACTATTCCAAGCACTCGGACCGGCATGACGGATAGAAAAAAATGATCTTGTCGCTTGCGGAATCGGTCTTCGAAATTCTTCCAAATTTCTAGTTCCATGCTCATGAACATCACCCCCACTCACAAACATTCCCTTAAAACAAACAGGAACACTAACATAAAGATACTTAAACATGAACTGTGTTTTATAAAATTTAAAAAGACCCGATACCGGTAGAATCTTCAGCGTCATAAACTCATTACGAACAGATGATCCTCTATTATCCTTACCAATCAAAAGCCTTATTGCCGAATTTTGTAGTACACGCAGGGGCAGAAGATGCGTTCCAAAAGTAGACGACCATACTGAAGAACAATATAATAGATATGGATGTACAATTGAAAAATACAATAATCTTAATATACTAGTTGGGAGAAAATTTTTCAGTTTACGCATAATTCCAACATTACGTGCAAGTTTCACAGACACACAATCAATATGATCTACAAAACTTAAAGTTTCATCAATAATAATCCCCAAATATCTAACACTCCTCTTTCGTGGAATCATTGATGTACCATTACTTAAATTATTCACCCATGGGTAATAACTTGGAGATCTGCTATATATCAATAAACTAGACTTATTACAATTAAGTTTTAACCTATTACTTCTCATCCACCTTTCTATATTCTTAAAACCTTCTCGTAATTGCGACATCAATTCATTCTCAGTCCTACCACATACGGTTAATTTCGTGTCGTCAGCAAACATAACTAGGGCTTTACTAGGTTTAAGTGCCTCTAGAGGAGGTTTAATAATAGTATACAACCCATCAACTGCACTTGACAAATCATTTATATAAATAGAAAACAAAAGTGGGCCTAGGGGTGATCCCTGGGGAACTCCACAATTTATAAATCTACTGTCAGAACGTGCATCATTAACCTCCACAAACATTGACCTTGAATTTAAGAATGATTCTAACAACTTCAAAGCATTTCCCCTAATACCACAATTTTCTAACTTCATTAACAAAATATCATAAGATACAGTGTCGAACGCTTTCGCAATATCCAGAAAAATTGATGCAACTTTAAGGTTATTGTCCAATGCATCATTAACATATGTAGTCAAAAACAACATTGCATGCTCACTAGAATAACCTTTTCTGAAACCAAATTGATTTTGATAAAAAAACAAATTCTTTTCAAGATACTTTTCTAGCCTTATATATACTAGCTTCTCGAAAATTCTAGCAATAACTGGTAGCAGCGAAATGGGACGGTAATTACTTATATCATTTTTATCACCCCCTTAAATATTGGAACAATCTTCGCTCGTTTCAAACACTTTGGAAACACACCACTTTTAAAACAACCATTTATTAGTGAAACCAGTTGTTTAATAACACATTGAAGAACAAACTTTAGCACTCTTATAGATATTAGATCAACACCTGAAGCTTTATTTTTCATAGCCATTATTACATCTGTTATTTCACTTTCCGTTACCTTAGTCATTAAAATAGAAGTATCACAACTGGGAGGAAGATATTGATCAAAAGTACCATCACTCCTATCATAATATATAGATCCGGCAACATTATTACCTACACTAGAAAAATAATCACACATCTGATTGGAAAGTTGAACTGGAGTTTGATCTGACTGAAGATTTGGCAACGTAACTCTTCTCTTGCCAATAAGAGGCCTGAGGAGACTCCACGTCTTTGCCGGGTTACCCTCACTCTTTTTAAATTCTTTAGCTAAATACTCAATTCTAGCCTTCCTCAATAATTTATTTAAAGCAACATTATACTTACGATAAATTTGCTGGTTTAGTACGCTTGCCTCAATTATACTCTTTTTATATAATTCATGGCGCCTTTTCATAGATCTAAGAAGACTACTGGTAATCCACGGTTTTCTTGCAGAATCATATTTACTCTTGTTTTTTTTTTTACGCATTAGGTCCGTTTTGTTTGTTCAACTGTGGGTGATGAAGAAAAAATATGAAATTTATGAATGGGGCACATGGACTCTTTGAAAGATTCTCTTTGATTCGTGAAGGACTCTCTTTGCTCATTGGCTCAGGCCAAAAAAGGGACTACCGCACTGGATTCTTTGTATGTTAGTTCCTTGCTAGCATTCCTAAATTATCATGGCTGTGTACGATAGCTGATTTAGACAGAGCCTGGAGAAATAACTAAGTAATTTGCAGATATCGAACTCTGTCGATTATTTAGAAAATATAAAAATAAGAACAAAAATAACCTGTATCTGCAACTAAAGATAAAATTAACGCAACAAAATGGTTAGCAAGGAAGAAGAGTTGTACTGTTAAAAACTTGCTGTTATGAATTATTGTTTCATTATAAAATATTTTATGAAAGATAGTTTAATTTAGAAATATATGACAATAGACAATAAAAAAATATTCTATTTATAAAAATAGAAATAACAATGTTTGCTTGACTCTTCATAATATGGTTTACTGAAACCTAAATTAAAGATAATGAAGAACAAACTAACTAATGAAATAATAGCACAAGGAAAATAAAATATTCTATGGAAGATCATCATTTATCTTTAGGTAGCGAGACTCGATGTCTTGCTGTCCAGGATAGAAGAACAATGAAACTGAGAAACAGAAAAAAACAACAGTTTATTTGTACTCTCATTCTAAGCCAAGCTCTCTTGCTAACAAGCTCCCATTACAAAATCTCTCTTTTCATTTGTCATCAACTCGCTAGGATTAAGCCTCCTAATGCTTTACAAGAATACATTCCAATATAATATCCTCCAGAAAATGCTACATATTGTTTACAGTTTAAACTTATTTTAAAAAAAATGTAGCTAACACATCTTCCCCTTTATTTTCTACTCAAAGGCGCAGTTTATAAAACTCTTACCCCAAATCCATATCTAGCGATATCCTTTTTTGTTCTATATGGAGCCTTTCCTTGATTAAATAAAAAAAGTTTTTTTAACTGAAAGTAAAAAGCAACAGTAAAACTTAAAACGAACAGAATTTATTCCATATATGAAAAGGAATGTCCCCTCCTCAACGCCTCGCTCTTTACGCTAAAGTTTGACTCTGTATCAAAACTTTATTTAAAAAAAAAACTTTAGCGTAAAGAGCGAGGCGTTGAGGAGGGGACAGCCCGTTTCATATACGGAAAAATTTCTGTTCGTTTTAAGTTTTAATGTCGCTCCTTACTCTCAGTTAAAAAAAACTTGTTTTTGAACGTTTAATTGATTTTCTGAACGTTTTGGGATTAATGCAGCTTTGATTTTCGCTCACCGTACATGAAATTCGCATATTAATTTTACTTTTTTTTTACTAAAAGGATTTCTCGAAATTTTGTTCTGACGTATCTTACGTAACGAACTTCTATATTCGTATATTTTTATTACGTATATTAGGGAGTTCGCCCCCTAGTCAATACCTCGCTCTTTACGCTAAAGTTAAAATTTTCTTCCAATTCTTTAAGAATGACCCCTTAATCACAAAGGCCGTTAATTAGAATAAATAGCTCTGATGAAAGTAAATAAAAAACTTTAGCGTAAAGAGCGAGGTAATTACTAGGGAGCGAACCAAATCATATACGTAATAATTTCTGTTCGTTTTAAGTTTTGATGTTGCTCCTTACTTTCAGTTGAAAAAATTGTTTTTTTTTAAATTTAATTTCTTATCGTTTTTTAAATAATTCTGGGAAATTTGGCGCCCCCTTCATAGCAATGTCCCTTCCCTCATGAAAACTTCCTCCATGGAAATGTCTTCCCACGTAACACCCGACCCCACCCCCACTACCAGAAAAAATACCCCCTGAAAACTTCTGTATACTTCCCAATAACCAATACTATATGTAAACATTGGGCAAAGGTAATAACTTGCAGACTTTCCCCTGGGGACTATGGGGGATTAAGACATAGGTGTTGAATTTTTCGATCATGCTGAACAAAATGGCTATCTCAAAATTTTGATCGGGTGACTTTGGGATAAAAATGAGCGTGGGCGGGGGCCTAGTTGCCCTCCAATTATTTTGACCACTTAAAAAGGGCACTCGACCTTTTAATTTTCGTTTGAATGAGCCCTCCTGCGATATTCTTGGACCACTGGGTCGATAAGATCAGCCCCGTAAAAAAAAAAAAAAAAAAAACAACAACAAATAAACATGCATTCGTGATCTTTCTTCTGGCAAAAAATACAAAATTCCACATTTTTGCAGATAGGAGCTTGAAACTTCTGTAGCAAGGTTCTCTGATACGTTGAAACTGATGGTGTGATTTTCATTAAAGTTCTATGACTTTTAGGGGGGGGGGTTCTTTTTTTTCGAAAAAAGGCAAATTTTCTCAGGCGCATAACTTTTGATGCTTAAAACTAAACTTGATGAATTTTATATATTTGACATCAGCATAAAAATCTGATTTTTTTAAATGTATCTATTGGTATCAAAATTCCGTTTTTTAGAGTTTTGGTTACTATTGAGCCGGGTCGCTCCTTACTTACAGTTCTTTACCACGACCTGTTTGATGACTAATGTTTGATAAAAGGAAGAAAGTCTGGTGTCTTCGACATCCAGCTAGGTTGTGAATATCTATTACATATTTAGTTATTTTATTTTTATTTATTTTATATTATTCGTTGGGGTGGAACGAGTGTTAAGGATGGCTGGTAGTGATTATGTAAGTAGGGTATTGTAAAGGGTGATGTTTATCCATACAAGTTCATAAATTCGGGTCTGTTGTTAATATCTTCATTTCTTTTAATTAAACCTTTTTCCCTAAAAAAAAGGCTAAAATAAAGTTTTACTGCATGCTTGGTTGGAATCACAAGCGGTTCAGATAACGAAGGCAGATAGCTCAGGCCTCATTGGGACAAATGTCTACACAATATTGGCAGCAGTATCGAAAAATATCACAATGTTTGGGTGCTACGTAGCATTAAATTTAACTTAAACTTATATTCATTTATTTTATTTGACACAAAATAATTCCTTTTTACTTTCAATATTACAAGTACTGTGTAAGGGTCTATTAAAATGTATTAATGTTTCAGTGCAAACAAATTATTTTAAAAACTATATATAAAGCAGCTAAACTTTTTGTCTCTTAGGAAATAGATATCCCTATCGTCCAAGTGGTGGCCGAGGAGCATCAAACGGATACGTTTCCGAGCCAGAGCTACAGAACGTTGACTACGACTCAGACGCAGGATCATCCCGGTACGGAACACTTGACAGGCGACGTTCACGTGGGGCGAGCAGAGAAGTAGATATTCAGAGAAATACTAGTCCTATATACAAGAACCAGCCTGGAAGAATCGAAGACTACGTTCCAGGGAAATCATCGGTCTCTGAAAAAGAATTAGAACAACAAAGGTTTCAGGTATTAAAATTCATGGCCCAAGTTTTCTTTGGATGGGGCTGGAATGGGGGGTTTTCAAATAGTGTAATTAGAAGAGGTGGTTGGGAGTTGGGAGCTTGACCCCCCCCCCTTCTTACCCTATTATTTCGAAAAAAATAAACTATTGTAAGCACATAAATGCCATTGCACTCCTTAAAAGCAAATATAAAAATCAACCCTCCCTCTTGTAACTAAGGCGATTTTGCACTTATGTGAAGTATAAGCTTTGAATATTTATGGGTTTTGTAGGGCACAAATGAGTTTTTTTATGGTTCAGATGCCCTAGGAATTTTTTAGGGTAGCTCAGCTCAGGTAAATCATCACTTTTTGGGCGTTACTTTCTCTAATATTTAATCAAAATCAAATGGAAAGCCAAAGAAAGGAATTGGAAAAAGATTTACAGACAAATCAGTAATATAGCTTATAGCATTTACTCTACTGATACAATACTCCCCTCCAGCAATCAAAAAATTTGCCTACTTTTCAATTCAACAATTCTAGAAAAATCCTTTAGTGACTAGCCTTGACTACAGAAACTATGTAAACTAGGTGAAAAATTGTGTGGATACTTTTAAGACGAATGAAGGTTGGCGGGTTTGTCCTCCCGGGAATAAAATCCCTGAAAGGTAATCTTTTCGTATCGAATGAAAAATGAAATAATTAATTTTGTGTTTCCAGAATTCACAGCGAAAATTTTCTAGAAATTATGATGAGAAGCTTGATACTGCCCATTGCATTTTAGCTCTATTAAGTTCGGCAAATATATCTATATATTGAAGGTTCCTGTTCAACTTTTACCATGATAGTGCCAACATTTGTTTGAAACTCGTTTATAGTGTTGTCCAAAATGCCGACAAAGCAATTTTAGCCTTAGTATGAAGTGGTTGCACGCATACACAGGATGCAGCCACTCTGGGAAGTCAATTACTTACCTCATCGAAAGAAGTTATTTTGGGTAGCTATGGCCCTTTAGTAACCCCAAATTAGGATCTGTGGTGAGCAGGTACTTACGAATTTAAGAGGAGAAGCTATCACCGTCTTGGAATGTGTGACCAGATAAAGCCTCGCATGGGATTATGTTACCATGTTAGATACAACAAAAACCTATAATTAATGAAACGAAAGGAGCTATAGTTAGTTTTCTTTGGTCGAATTACAACCCATTCAAATTTAAAAGCTTTTTACTAAATATTTAAGAGCAGTAATAGTTATAACCATTTAAATTGACCATTTTAAAGCAGTGTAAAACTCTTCATTTGTAAGTCTGAAAAAATATATGTGCAGATTTGGTTCCATGCGAATTTGTAAAGTATAATTACGCATACCTAGAACGAAAATCTAATTGCCCCTGTAAGCTAGGATAAGAAGTCTAAGATTGTGTGCCGTTTTAATCATGTTTAAGACCATAAAAGTAAGACTTTCCAACTTTCATCAAGAATAATTTCCATAAAATTTAAAATTCAAGCAATCATAAAAGCTCCTATCTGTATGGTAATTTGTTATATATATGTCATGAAATTTTGATAGACTTTATTTTCCAAGACTGAATTGCCGATTGTGATTCAATTAAGCGCAGATTCTTTGCTGCATAGAGTAATCTTTCTTTCATACTTTATTGCTTGTTGTTTTTTATCGGTTTAATTCAACAGAAAATGTGAAACAAAGAGTCTAGAGCATCGTTCCCTGCAAGGTCGGGCAAAATAGCAAATATTACAGAGGAGCAAGAAAAATCTATAAATTCAATAGGATAAGGAAGAAGAACGAAAGAAAATAAACGAAAAGATAAAAACAAAATACTATTCAATCAGAACCCAAAAAATTTGTCTCTAGCGGTAAAAGACTGAAAACTGTGAGCCGAGCCAAGAAGTATGCTCCGACACGCAATCAAAGAATAGATATCGAATCTTAGAGACGGAGTAAAAAGGATTTGAATGTTGTACGTATTTCGAAGATAATAAAAGGATTGAACAGAAGCAAAAAAAAGCGCATTTAAGGAGCTTTGGAAGTTCAACATGGAACTAAAAAAAAAGTTACAAAATGTGAAAGAAAAGGTATAAATTAAATCAAGATTAAGTAAGGGTTTGGTTACCGATTTACTCGTTTCCATGTTAATGTGTTTCGCTTTATCAAAAAATTTTGGAAATCAAATCAAAGAAGTAAAAGTTAACATCTCTATAAATGGGCAATAGGAGACATGAAGCAGTAGAACAGGAGTATCAGATTAAAAAGAAAACTTGTATCAGCTTGTTTTCAATTGCAAACATTCTACAAATTTTCATTTAAATGAAATTATTACGCTGCTTATAAGATAGGTTTTTGTCAAGATGAATTTCTAAAGACCATGAAGTTCCAACCTCCACGTTTTAGCTTTGTTTGCTTAACCACAGATATAAGTTAATTTAAAATCAATATTAGAACCATTTATGTACCTAAACAACAGTAAGAGATTCTTCGTTTCTTATTGAAGCTTTTTTTTGTATATTTTTCCAAAAACAGAGGGAAAAGATTTCTTTTTATAGTTGCTTATATTTGCTCATACAGAGAAGTTTGTATTCCAAAATGTTTTTGAAATGTCTCTTAATATTTGCCGACTATTTAAGATCCTTACTGTGATTTCAGGTGTCTTCGTCGGCTCACAGAGGTGGCAGATACCAGCCCCCCTCAAATTCATTCACTGCTTAGTAAGTAATATTTTAATTTAACTTGTGCTTCTAGTTGGGTCCAGATTCTTTGGATAAGATGAACTAATCGTCGATGAGTATGAAAGCTTATGTTTGCATTCATATTTTGTGAAAATCGGTTTGTTTATTTATCTATCTCATTGAGATACATAAATTGGTTAAATTATTATGAGGTGTGTCACGGTTCCAAATTTATTGATTATCAAAAACGTCATATTTTTAATGTTTACGTTTAGTTTCTTTAAGTTTGACTACTCTTTTGCTCTGTTCTAATAAAAAAGTAAACGATATCGTTTTTATTTTCGTGAAATTCTGTAACGTTTCTTTCAATAAAACTCAAATTATAACCGTATTTACTATTTAAGATTTAAAGAATATTTAGTACATTTTCTAAATCTAGGATTCTTTTTTAATTTCATCCTTGAATTTCGCTCTTTTGGAGTTAAAACCTCCGCATCGGCCCTCAGTTGGAAAAATATATTGATATCTGTTAAATTTTGGCCGAAATATGACTTCGGTAAAATTTTAAATGCTAAAATTTACCTAAACTCCTGATAAAATATAACCAAAACCCTCAGAAATCCTTGATTACTGACTTCGTTAATAATTTGACACTATTTTCCAGATATTTGCTTATGTGTCTTGATTTCGAACTTTTATAGTGCAATACTGGCCTCAGATTTACAATCAACAGCCTCAAAACGTCAGCTTCGGTGAAAATCAGACACAACAGGGAGTTTTGAACGAAGCGCAAACACTATCGACTAAAGGGTCCCCGAATGATCGTGAGTCAAAATAGGCACAACATCCGTATGTCTGTGGATTCTAGGAGAAGGGGATTTGGAGGTTCCATGGGTCTAATTGTCGTTACTTAGGACCCTTAAATCATACAAATTGTAGGTTCCTTTTATGATCCTGATTTCCACGAGATGTAAGATGTCTAACTTTCTATTAAAATATATCTATAAAGGTTGGGCCTTCATCCAGGACTTCACTTATTATTTGGCCCTTGGGGGCCAAATTTTCTGAGTAAAATGAACATTTTTAATTTTTAGTTTTTATGGGATATGTTAGGCATTGGGGGGAGAGAACAAGGGATCAGTTTTGATTCTTTAAAAAGCACTAGAATTATAATTCGCAATTGAATTAGCCCTTACCCAACTTTCTACAACTATCCATTATACATGATATCCCTAGGTAATAAAAATAATTCACTTTATTGATTGCTCTTTACTAAGACACTATTCTGTGGACTGTGATTAGCTAGGGTTTAAACAAGAGAATAGTAGAAAAGTTAAATGCTAGTTCCCTCAAAGGTATTTTGTCCTAAGCTACCGTCTCTATACCATTGTATCGTTGTGACTTCCACAGGTTTTTACTAGGAAATAAATTATCTAACTGAGAAATATTTCATTATATATAGTACGTGCACACATTGTAATTATGATTTATCTTAGTTATGTAAAGGCATTTATTTTGCTATCATACGTCCAGCAAAGATTTGTTTATATAATGCATATGCTTTCGGAGCGTATCTCTCATACTGCTACACCCTTCCTTGGTCCCCCCCCTGTCCTTAGAATTCCTTGATCTGTGACTGGCGAGTTCTAATGGAAAATTCTATTTTGCGATCGAATAACAGTCCTAGCTACACTCGGATGAATTTTGCTAACGTATTTACTTTCCAACTGTCCTAATCAAACAGTTCGTGGTAACAAACTGTAAGTAAGGAGTGATGCGGCTCAAGAATAACCGAAACTCTAAGAGACAGAATTTTAATAACAATGGATACATCAAAAGAATCAAATTTTGATGCTTATGCAAAATATATAAAATTCATCAAGCTTAATGTTACCTATCTACAGTTACGAGCCTGAGAAAATATGCCCAATTTTAGAAAAATAGTGGAGACAATCCAAAAATAGTAAGTCATCTTTATGACAATCACATCATCAGATTCAGCATATCAGAGAACCCTACTGTAGAGCTTTCAAGCTCCAATATACAAAAATTCCGGATTTTGCATTTTTTTTTTTTTGACAGAAGCAAGATCACGGATGCGTGTTTTTTTTGTTTTTCTTTTTCCTAGGGGTGATCGTATCGAACCAGTGATTTGAAAGATCGGAAGAAGGCTCATTTTATCGGAAATCATAAGTTCTAGTGCCCTTTTCAAGTGACTAAAAATATTAGAAGGGCAGCTAGACCCCCTCCCACGCCCCTTTTTTCTCAAAGTCGTTTGATCAAAATTGCGGGATAGCCATTTTTTCAGCAAAGACAAAAGATCTAGCAATTATGTCTTTGAGGATGACTTGACCCCTCGAAAGCCCCCAGGGGAAGGCTGGAAGCTATAAACTTTGCCCATTGTTTACGTATGGGAAGTATACAGATATTTTTTTTTTCTGGGGGGGGAGAGGATTTTTTCTGTTTGGGGTATTACATAGGAGGATCTTTCTATAGGAGAATTTTTCGCGAGGGAAAGAAATTCCCAGTAATACTGGGAGCTGGATTTCCCAGTATTATTTAAAAAAACGACCAGAAATTAAATTAAAAAGAACCAAGTGTTATCAACTGATAGCAAGGAACGACATTAAAACTTAAAACGAACAGAGATTATTGCGTACATGAGGGGGCCATCTCCTACTCAATACCCCACTCTTTGCACTAAAGTTTTTTAGAACTTTAAAAAAAGCTTTTTATTCCAATTAAACAGTCCTTGTAATTCAGGAGTCATTCTTAAATAATTGGAACAAAATGTCAAACGTTAGCGTAAAGAGCAAGGTATTGAGGACTGGGCAACCCCCCTCATATATGTATTAATTTCTGTTCGTTTTGAGTTTTATTGTTGCTCCTTACTTTCAGCTGATTTTTTGTTTGTTAATTTAATAGTTGTAGAAGCTAAACGTGTTTATGACTTTCTTCAATGTTTCAAATCAAAGCAAATTCTTTTCCAAACTTTTATAGTCAATACTTTGTTTGCAGTGCTTTGAAAGAGTCGGGCTACGAAAGTGATTCTCAACTCTTTTTTCGAAAGCGTAACGAGGGTGGAATTCAAACTCCTACGCCTGACAACAAGGAAGCTAGATACCTGTATAAAGAAATTCAAAAAGGAGGTGAAGTTCCTTTATGTGGATTAAGAAAATCTCTTCCTGAAAAGCATGGTGAGAGTTTATTAACCCTAATGAATTTGAAAATTCAATTTGACATTCTTGAATATGAACAAAAGAAGAAAGTTTTTTTTTAACGATTATATAGATTATGCTAAAAGGACTAAAATCCACTTTTCCTGATTGCGAAATATTCTGTCTTGTAATGCTAAAACAAAACTTGTATAAAAACGAGGACTAATTCTTTAGTAAATATCCTTGTTTATCAAACAGAATAGAAGTCAAAACACTTGATTGACACTGATCTATGTTGCGTTTCCCCGGAAATAAGAAAACATAACATTTAACAATAAAGCTTGGCTGTTGAATGTTAGATACTTGTTTTCGGCCCCAATTTAACTAAGCCAGTAGTAGAATACACTAAATTAAACTATCACTACTCAAATAACCAAACAAATAACCAAAATAACCAAAATGTTGGACATTCCTTACAATACACGACAAGTTTGTTAATATCAAAACCAGCAACGTTTCTTTTCCTTTCTTTTTTCTTTACCAGATAGTTTCAGCTGGTATTTTTCTCAATGGATTATTTTTTTTTCAGTTTTTCTGTTCTTCTGCATAGTATACCCCTTCTAACAGCAAATATATGCGGTCCTGTTATATCTATTTGATAAACTAGAAGGGGGCATGAAGTAAATAATTTGAATATTTGTACGTAGATTTGCTATTTATCAGAAAATATACCCCTCCCTCCATAGAAAAACATACCGGAGTTTATTAAATTTAAGCTTCTGCGGAAAATTATAAACCTTTTTTATACTATTTAAACCTCCTTGGAATGCATTATTTAAAATGAGTCTAATAGAATCGGTTCAAGGTTTAAACAATGGCTGAATATACTTGTTTTCAACGGTCGATAACTTGAATCCCAGTTCCCCTAATTCAATGTTCACTTGTTTTTAATGGTTTCTGTAAGACTATGTACATTTTTTGTATATGGAAGGAGGCTCGAGAAAAAAAATTTTCTTGAGAAGTTTTCTTGGTTTGTTCCTATATTGTTAAATTTTATAATTCTAAAGTAAAAAAGCTCAGAGCCTGTATCCTAAGCCAGCATTTAAATATCTAAAAAAGGGAGATAATTTTAGTATTATTTAATAGGTAAAATTTACGGTATAGTAAAGTTGGGAATGCTGTAACCGAGATAGGTAAAAATAAATAGGAAAGGCAGGGAAAGATAGATACACTCTGCACTATAAGAAATGTCAAATTGGATTTCACATTTCTTCTTTGAGCTTGAAATTGATTATTTTATGCTGTTTTTTATACTGAAAATCTAAGCTCCTTTTCCACAGCTGCTAACTGTATGTATTATTGCACTGCGCTCGATTGTACACATGCACTGCTTATAAACTGCTCTGATTCTTCAACGAAATTTCTTCATCATGACGATACAACTCTTTGAAAATATGTAGCGAACTGAAGTAAAATATTGAGGAAAGGGCCACTGCCTCGCAAAGTATTCTTTTTTGTTTTATTGACAATCCTGCATTGTTTTCTGTTATTCCATTCTGATCCTTCTGAAAGCTGGGTATCTTCATTTTATAAATTTACTATTAAAATTATAGTTATTTTTGAGATCCATGAAAGACAAAACTTAATACTTCTTCTTTGGTAGTTAAAAAATTATCATGTGAAATTTTTTTTATCAAACCAAGATTTGTATTCAAATTCAAAGTTCACATGCTCTAGGTTCAAGATCCTGCGGTTTGATCCGCTATTCCTTATCTAATGTGGCTCTCTAAGATGTTTAGAAGACGTTTTGCCAAGGTTCTAGATCACTCTTTTTCTATTGCAGGAATAGTTGCCATATTGAGATTCTTGTTGCACCATTGCCCCAGATATAAATCTAGGTTCACACCAATTATAGCATGTGGAATCCTAGCAGGTTTATCCCATTTTTAAATTGTAAACAAATATCTTGCATATCGCAAACTACGTGCCATATTCAAACTGCCATCATATGAATTAAAATCGAACTGCCACCAAGCCATGGCTAATTGGAGAAAAAGTCAAGACAGATAGTCTGAGCGATAGGCAAACCTGGCATATACCCTTTTCAGGATTGTATAAAAATTATGTCATTTTCACTTGTTGATAGGTAGTCTATCATCCGTCCATCCTAGGGCAGAACTAAAGTAGATTGTAATAGAACTAGGGAATGATCGAGATTTTTGGGTTGACTCATGACGGATCATGTCTACTGGACTTGTATGCAAAACGGGGGACTGAATTTGCTTGGACTCCACAGGCGAACAAGTGACCTAAGCCTAATAAGCTTGCCCGCTTAGAGTCTCAGGTGGACTACTAAGTTATAGGATTGACACTTGGTCGACAAGTCCCCTGGACTCGCAGGCGAGCCCTATTAGGCTTTGTAATAGACGCTTGTTTGCATGCGATTCATGGCGACTTAACGGTCATATGTCGAGTTCTATAACTTGGTCAACCTGCCTGAGACTCTAGGTGGGCGTGCCCCTCCAAATGCTAACACACAAGTATTTGTCCAATATGAGAGTCATAGCTATTCCCGCCACTTATCCTTGCCGTTTACCAAAACACTTGGAAAACTATTGGTCTCCCCGTTCCCCAGCGAGTCCAGGCGATTTGTCGATCATGTGTCGATCCTAAAACATGATAGTCCGTGTTTTGAATATTGTCTCCCCTATTATATATTTACCCTACTATTTGAACATTAAAAGAATAATTGATTTTCCCCTGTTCCAATATGAAACCTTATTGAGATTACTACAATCTTTCAATTGTCGTCTAAAACAATATTAATATAATTTTATACCTTCCTTTTTCCAATATAAGAGAGCAAATTTTTTCTTCTTTGTTACAGTGAGACAGTTGGGGTAGTTGACAACTTTGGGACTGAAATACAGCTTTTGTTTCTATTTTTATTGATTTTGTCGTTTTTCTTTATTTCCTGTAATCATAACTATTTTCTATTTATATGTTTTAAACAAGAATAACCGATAGTATGAGTTATGTTGGTTTCTGGACTCCTAATTTCCAGAGTTTTCAGATGGTTCTTAGTTATTTCTCTAAAATGCCTTATCCTCTAGCTTTTATTACAATTTTCACTTGGGGTTTTTCAATTCATTTATACAACTAAACATCAAGTTTAGTTTTACTCATCAAAAGTTATGCGCCTGAGACAATTTGCCTTATTGTCGAAAAAGGAGGAAACACCCCGTAAGAGTCATAGAACTTTAAGAAAAATCACACCATTAGATTCAGCGTATCAGAGAACCCTACTGTAGAAGTTTCAAGCTCCTATCTGCAAAAATGTGGAATTTTATATTTTTTGCCGGAAGAAAGATCACGGATGCGTGTTTATTTTTTGTTGTTGTTGTTTTTTTCCCCCAGGGGTGATCGTATCGACCCAGTGGTTGGACTTGGACTATCTGTTGTCCGAGTCCGTTGATTTTGAATTGAAGTTATCAAGTATTTTGCAATAGTTTGCATAGGTTACATCAAGACATGGCTGATTGTAGGCAGAGAAAAGCCAAGACAGATAGTCCAAGTAATTGCTAGATAGTCCTAGAATATCGCAGGAGGGCTCATTCGAACGGAAATTGAAAGTTCTAATGCCCTTTTTAAGTGACCCAAAAAAATGGACGCTCATTTTTTTCCCAAAGTCACCCGATCAAAATTTTGAGATGACCATTCTATTCAGCATGGTAAAAAAATACAATAACTATGTCTTTGAGGATGACTTAATCCCACAGTCCCCGGGGGAAGGTCTGCTAGTTATGAACTTTGCCCAATATTTACATATAGTATTGGTTATTGGGAAGTATACAAACGTTTTCAGTAGGATTTTTTCTGGCAGTTGGGGGGGGCGGTCAGGTGTTACATGGGTAGATATTTCCTTGGAGGAAGTTTTCACGGGGGAAGGGACATTGCTATGAAGGGGGTGCCGGATCTCCCAGCATTATTTAAAAACGATCAGAAATTAAATAAAAAAACAAATTATTTTTCAACTGAAAGTAAGGAGCAATATCAAAACTTAAAACGAACAGGAATTATTACGTATATGATTAGGTTTGCCCCCTAGTCATTAACTCGATCTTTACGCTAAAGTTTTTTTTTGTACTTTCATCAGAGCTATTTGTCCTAATTAACGACCTTTGTGATTAAGGGGTCATTATTAAAGAATTGGAACACAATTTGAACTTTAGCGTAAAGAGCGAGGTATTGACTAGGGGACGAACTCCCTAATATATATAATAAAAATATACGAATATAACGTAGATAATTTCGGAGACCACACTGCCTTTCCATGACGATAAATAAAAGTTCAAATAGGGATATAGAATATATACGAAAATAGAAGTTCATTACGTAAGTTACGTCAGAACAAAATTTCGAGAAAGACATTTAGCAAAAAAAAGTAAAGCTAATATGCAAGTTTCGTTTTAATTATTCATGTACGGTGAGCCAAATTCAAAGCTGCATTAATTCAAAAACGTTCAGAAATTAAATGAAAAACAAGTTTTTTAACTGAAAGTAAGGAGCGACATTAAAACTTAAAACGAACAGAAATTATTCAGTATATGAAAGGGGCTGTCCCCTCCTCAACGCCTCGCTCTTTACGCTAAGGTTTTTTATTGTTTAAAAAAATAGAATTGTGAGACAGAGTTAAACTTTAGCGTAAAGAGTTGTTTTTATTTAATATGCATAAGGACCGTAGTTCTATAGATATAGCGAACAGTAGTGATTTTTCTATATGAAACATTTTGAAAATCACCAGTGTGAATAAAATGTATTTTTGAAATGTAGGTTTTGACGGATCCAGGTGAAGCATCTCAGTATGCCATTTTATTTTATGCTAGGTTTTTATGATTTTAAGGGATTTTTATTTTCACAGTAGAGCACTATAATTGAACTGAACACTAGAGGTGGCATGTTATTCACTTTTTTTTCCGCTTATGGTCTGGGTTGCGTGTCAAATAAAGCATGGGATCAAATCTCTGCTCAGCATAATCACTTTCTGGTAGAAAGAGGCACATCAACCACCATGACTGAGTCGAACATTCGTTCCTGATTTATAAATCTTATAGGAGTGGCCTATTCAAGTGAAGAATCCCTGGTGAGGCAGCGAAGAGAATTTATCAGACGAAATAATACCTGTTATCCTGGAAGTAGAGCATCCCTCTTCTTTGTAAGCCACTCTCGGCCACCTCCATACATAAATCCGCCACCTGCTCCTCCACCACTGGTTAGGTATTCAAAATCCTTTCGACGTTACAACAATAGGAAAAATCAGTTTGTAATGGCTGAAAGTAGTGAATGGAGATCTCCATCTCCTAGTCTAAGTGTCCCTGACTTTGGTAAGGATTTACCACAGAGAACATTTTCCCCGATTATACCTGATATACCATTTATCGATGAAAGCGAGCCAGAAATCTTTTTTAATTCAAGTGTAGGTGAACTAACTCCTAGTGATAGAAACATGGAATCAATTTTGGTATTCGACAACAACTTGAAACCTGAAGCCAAAAATGAAATGGCAAAAGATTCTAAAACTATAAATCATGTTTCAAACGATGAAATGCGAATGATGCTTCAGAAGAGACGAGAAAAAATAGAATTGGATTTAATAAGCCAGCAAATTCAAGAATGCATTCAGGAAGTCAGGGACAGCAATGAAGATCAGAAAATAACAATTGCTACTAATGCCCCATTGTCATCATCGAAGGAAAGTATGTGTGACCGGCCAAACGAAAAAAAGAAAACAATACAAATTATTGTCACCTATTCACCAAAGGCTACTGAAATACTCGGTCGTGGAAAAGAAACTAATCTTAATAGTTTGTGTGTGAAGAGTAACACTTTAAAACAGTCAAAAAGCTTTGATGACCTAATTAATAGTAAAACTTTGGACAAAGAGTTTAGAGAGATGCTTGAGGAATCCGAGAAAATGGAAAAACAACCAGAATTATCAGACAAGCAAAAATATGTCAAAAGAGGTGCAACGCATACTGAGACAAATATTGACGACATTTTAAGTTTAGAAAATCTTGAAGACAAACCAAAGACCATAATAGCTGCTCCTATGACGAAAATACCTATTTCGAAAGGTGAAAAAAATGAATACATTGAACTTGAGGGTACAAAAGAGACAATTAAAAATAAACAAGTAAGAGATTCTGTAGATGCACCAAGCACTTTCGTAAAGTCCTATCTTCCATTGAGAAAACGTGGTAGATTAACCGCAAAATCTGATCCATGTTTAAACTCTTTTCTTATAGGGAAAAAACCAGTTTCAGAATCTGTTTTTCTTCGTAACAGTTTCTCAAACGACGACTCTTCTGCCCAGAATTTGCAGCGACCTAGCTCCAGAGATGTGTCTCCCGCGAGAGTTAGTAAAAAGTTAGGGCTAGTCATACAGAAATTACAAGCTAAAGCTAGCCGTGAAGAGAAATATGCTAAAGACAGTACACAAAACTCGGAAGCTCAAACCAAAGATGATTTTCATATTTTAAAATATGGTAAACTTAACAATGATGAAACACTAAAACACAAAGCATTACTGTATTATTCTCTTAAGGAACCAATGGAGCACAAAGTGCGGATGCAAATTCCATTTGAAAGAAACAAAAGTCTCGTTGAAAGCCCTGAATACGCTCCAAACCACGAGCTGAAAGAAACACGGAAAGATGGTTTCATATTTCAAAGTTCAAAAAAAGATGGTGACAGCTGGTCGGAAGATGGCAAGGAGATATTAACAAAGAAAAGTTTTGAAGTAATTCAAGATAGAATAGGATTAGAAAATTTAAGTAAAGATTTTCCCGATCATCGTTCTTTTAAACCTTCTAGAACGTTTGCAAATGATTTGGCCAAGAAAAATCAAGAACCTAACAGGGTTGCAGAATTGGTACTTCAAGCTGAAGCCTCCCCACCTTGTAAAAATAGTAAAGTCATTCCAGCTTGGAATGAATTTCTTTTCAACAAAAAAAGGTTTAACACCGTCCCAACTTCAGTTGTAAGACCATCTCGTCGTGATTCTCTTTACAGTTTACTAAGCAGCTGTAGTACCAATGTTTCTCCATTACCAAAGAATAGTGAAGAATACAAGCAGTATATCATTCAGCTACGCCAGACTGGGAGGAAAGATGACAAATTTTCTAGGCTCCAGACCCTGTATTCAAATCTTGAGAAGATATGTAATCTTGAAAAGGCAGCAAGTTGTAGCGACTTGCATTGCCTGAATAGCGATGGTATTATTGATTTTGAATCATGGACCCGAATGCGAAAGAAAGAGAAGGCGGAAAATGAGCTCAGAGATATTAAGACACAAATTTGGAAGTCTCAAGATGAAAAAGAAATATTTGTTTTTGCGAGAGATGTCAATAGACTACGCTGGAAAGGTGATTCATCGCTTCGCATGAAAGACAATTCTGTCTCTGAATTAAGAAAGCAGCTTGAAACCAATCCAACCAATTATTTAGATTTCAAGCCGAAAACCTTGCGCAAGAATGAATTGAAGGGTATGCGTGGTATGCTGGAGAATTCAATCACAAAATCAATGTACGTCCCTTCGTTTGAACTGCGGAGTAGTCTCTCGTCTGATCAGGTGTCTTCTTTAAAGGATCAACTGAATGAAGTTTACTCAAATGCATTCAAGCCAAATAAAAAACAAAAAGATTTTAAAATAACTGGTTGTGTTCCTGTTGACTATGATTCATCGAAGACCAAGGGGGAAATGGATATTTTAAGAGATTTCCATAATAACTTTCAGCTTGTACTTGAAAAAGAATGTAAGCAAGGTATTGGGTTTGTCAATTATTTTCCAAATAATTTTGAAATGATAGAAGCTGAAAAAAATGAGCTATCGAAATCCTTAAGTCAGGAGCTAAAGCATAAACTTAGTATGAAATACGGAGGCTCCAGGGGTGTATCAAATATTCAAAATCTAACGTATGTTCTACGAAAACAAGATTCACATAAAGAACCGGATAATCACGACAGCTCAAGCAAATCAAAATCTCAACATCTACAAGATATTAATTCATCTAAAAAGTCAGGAGAGAATACTTACGTAGCAACTGCATCTGTTAGACCCTTTCCAATCGATGGTTTATTTCAGCCTCATTATATTCCAGAAAAATCAGTTTCTTCAGTAGATTTGTTGGATAGAAAAATATTTTCTTCACCCGCATCTGAAATAAGGAAAGGAACTCCACTCCCTAGCAGAAAGACATCACCTGTAAGAAATTTCTCTCCACGAAGTCGCCGAGCTAGAAGCATGTCTCCGGGAAACGCTTCAACCTACCAGGACTCAAAGTACAACCGCTCCTATATAAATATAGTCAAGATTGGTGATGTTGAGAAATTGAAAAACAAGTTCAGTGATTCAAGGCCTATTCATTTTGGCACATTTCCCCGAATGAAAATTAATACGTCGATGAAAGAGGCTCAAGAAAAAATAATTGAGGCTAAGTCGACTACCTATTCGAAGGTCGTTATCAAAAATCACGAAGTAGCAGATCTCAATTGGATTAAAAGTAGGATCAATAAGAAAAATTCTGAGAAGAATGCCAAGTGCCAGAATGACGTTGATCCTGCGCAAATTCCTCCTTCATCGGGAAAATCAACTTCTTTTGATATTGCAGGAAGATCTTCTGATGATAAAGTCAAGCATAGTCCTATTGGGGTAAATCAAGTAATTAGATCCTTTGACAGAAGCTGCGTTAAAAATTTAAGCAACGAAATTAAACCTGAAAAACTGACTCCAAATGGTTTATATATCCCAGGTAAAGTGGACCCTAGCCATGTGAATGCAAAACAATTATTTAAGTCTAAAACTTATGATATCATTGATTCGACAGCCTCTGCCCCACCATCTTTAGATGATAGTAGACAAAACACTGTATTTAAGACCGAAGTACAAAAGCTCTGCCAGGACTATGAAAAAAAGGCGCAAAAATTATCTTTAATGGGACAAATATTTACTTCTACACCAACGATAAATGAACTTGAGAGTTTTCAACCACTTATGAAAACACTAAAACCTTTCAATTCTACTACGAAAGGTCAACTAGATGATACGTTAAAAAAATGTAAATTATATGCATTGAATATGGACGTTAAACTGGAAAAAATAAAAAAGAAAGTGTCTGATAGTTGCCACAGGTCAAAGAAAAAGGCGAGAAAAGAGGTGCTCCCAAAAATCTATGCTTATGACCCTACTATTCACCGACCAGCGTACAGATATACACCAAAGCCTCCAGAATTTGAACTACCTTCTAGGCCTCCTCTTCCACTTGAAGAAGTGATTCCAAGCTCTGAAATGTTCAAATCAGTTCTGAATGCGGCTCGACCACGACCTCCAGCAAGGAGCACTTATAAAGCAGGTTATTATTAATTTAATCAAATTCAAAAAGTGTTGTTATTCGAAAAATTCATTAAGCATTTTTGGCACAATATGTGAGAAAAGCTACTAAAAATCAATAGTAAAGCAAATGAAGTTGTTCCAATTTAGATAGATTAATTAAAAAAACTTTTTCACAAAATGAGTTTTTCAAAGAAAAGTCCATTAAACAAAAAATGAGCAAAAATAAAATCAAATAATCTACCAAGCGTGAAACTACCACAAATCAGCATCGATAAATATATGAAACCAAAAACGAACAGAAATTACAGTAAATAACCGAGTCAAACTCAAAACTCGGTTATTTATTGTAATTTCTGTTGAGGAGTTCTGTTGCTTACTTTTCTGTATGGAGAGAAGTAAGAAGAAAAGTAATGGAGTTCTTTACTTTTCTTTGAAAAACTTATTTTGTGAAAAAGTTTTTTTAATTGATTTCTGTTCGTTTTATATTGACATAGTCTTTTCAGGGAAAAAGAAAATAATACTTTAAATCTTTTCGTTTTTTTTAAGAATTTATAGTTTGGCCTGCTATTTGTATGCTGGAGAAAAATTTTCAGCCATTTTTAACTACATACCCCCTTCTAAAAATCTGGACACAAATAGTAGTGGTTAATTTACTTTCATACCTCCTCTAGTTGACCTGAAATGGAAAACTTGATACCATTAGCAAAAAATCTGTTTACTTTCTTTGATAGCTTGGATACACTTACGCTATTTTGATTTGGTTAAATTTTAAGAGCAGAAGTAGCCCCGAAAGTTTGAAAATAATACCCTCAATCGTTCTTGAGATACTGCTGAGATGCCTTATTGGGAATTAGCATTAACTCAGTGCATTTTGATTTAATCTTAAGGCAACGTTTAGTTTTTAAACATAAAGGAAAATGGGAGGGTGGGCGTGGGAGGGGGATTAGTTTCCCTCCAATCACCTTCGACTATTAAAAAGGGTATCAATCCTTTCTATTTTCAAGCGTATGAGCCCTTTTCGAAGTTCCTACGACAACTCCTTCGATACGAAGTTCCCTGGTCTAAACAACAACAACAACAACAAAAATAATACATTATACCAACGTCGATCTTTACTATAAAAATGTCAAGCCTTCCAATAACTTTCAATTATTAAAAAGGGCAATGGGCCATTCGATTTCCAATCGAATGAGCCCTTTTTGAGTTTCTACGACAACCCTTTCTATAAACACCTTATTTGCCCTCAGGGCATAAATTAAAACCCTTACCCTAAGGGCTGTGAGGGCTCTCTAATCACTTTCAACTATTAAAAAAGGAACTAGCCCTTTCATTTTCCAATCAAATGAGCCCTTTTGAAGTTTCTAAGACAACACTTTCAATAAAAACCTTAATGCCGCTAGGGCATGAGGGGCGTCAACCCCTGCCCTGAGGGCTGGGGGTTGTCATCCTCAAAGACCTTATTTCCAGAACTTTCTGCAACTTTGAACAAAATAGCTATCTGAAAATTTTGATTGGATGGGTGTGGGGGAATGGTGGGCGTGAGAGGGGGGTGAGTTACCCTCCAATCACTTTCAACTATTAAAAAGAGGACTAGCCCTCTCAATTTCCAATTGAATGAGCCTATTTTGAAGTTTTAACGACAATTCTATCTATAAGAACCTTATACGCCACCAGGGCATAACTTACACCCTTTGCCCGGGGGGCTCTGGGGGGGGGGGGGTTGTCAACCTTAAATACATAATTTCCATAACTTTTAACTACGTTGAAAAAAATGGATATCTCTAAACTATGATTAAATGTGTTTGGGGATATGGTGGGCGTGAGAGGGGTTAATTACTCTCCACTCACTTTCGACTATTAAAAAGGACAATCTCAATTTCCACTCAAATGAGCCCTACTTGAAATTTCTACAACAACTTTCTACATAAACCTTATATCTCCCAGGGCATATATTACGACTCGTGCACTGTGAGATCTGAGTGAGTTATCATCTGATAACACTATATTTCCTGAAGTTTCGGCTATGTTGAACAAGATAAATATCTCAAAATTGCGATTGAATGTGTTTGGAAACATGGCGGCTGGGAAAGGGGGGTTAGTTGCCCTTCAATCACTTTCAACTATTAAAAGGGCACTAGCCCTTTCAACTTCCAATTGAATGAGCCCTTTTCGAAGTTTCTATAACATCACTTTCTATAAAAACCTTATATTCCCCCAGGGCATAACTTACGACCCTTTCCCTGAGGGCTGTGGGGTTTGAGGCGTTGACATCCTTAAAGACCTAATTTACAAAACTTTCAACTACGTTGAACAAAATGGCTATCGAAAAATTTTGATTGGTTGTGTTTGGGGAAAAGGTGGGTGACAGAGGGGGGTTAGTTGCCGTCAAATCACTTTCGAGACTATTAAAAATGGCACTAGCCCTTTGAATTTCCAATCGAATGAGCCCTTCTTCAATTTTCTACGACAAAGATTTCAATAAAAACTTATATGCCCCCAGGGCATAACTTATAACCCTTGCACTGAAGACTGTGAGGGGAGTGTTCTAATCGAAGGTATAATTTCATGAACTTTAAACTGCGTGGAAAAAAATGGCTATCTCAAAATTTCGATTGGATGTTTTTGGGGAAATGGAGGGCGTGGAAGGGGTGTTAGTTGCCTTCCAATCAGTTTTGACTATTAAAAAGGGCACTAGTCCTTTCAATTGCCGATCGAATGAGCCCTTTTTGAAGCTACTACGACAACGCGTTCTATAGAAACCTTATATGCACCAAGGGCATAACTTACAACCCTTGCTTTGAGGGCTGTGGGGGGGGGGGGGTTGTCATCCTCGAAGCCTTAATTTCCAGAACTTTCAACTACGTTGAACAAAATGGCTATCTTAAAATTTGATTGGATGTGTTTGGGGAAAAGATGGGCGTGAAAGGGGGGTTAGCTGCCCTCCAATCACTTTCAAATATTAAAAAGGGCACTAGCCCTTTGAATTTCCAATCGAATGAGCCTTTTTTGAAGTTTCTACGACAACGCTTTCTATAAAAAACCTTATATGCCCCCAGGGCATAACTTACAACCCTTGCCCTGGGGGCTTTGGGGGAGTGTTCTCCTCAAAAACATAATTTCCATCTGAAAATCAACTACGCTGAACAAAATGGCTATCTCAAAATTTGATTGGATGTATTTGGGGAAAAGGTGGGTGTGAGAGGGGGGGGGGGGTTAGTTGCCCTCAAATCACTTTCGACTATTAAACAATGCACAAGACCTTTGAATTTCCAAACGAATGAGCCCTTTTTCAATTTTCTACGACAAAGATTTCAATAAAAACTTATATGCCCCCAGGGCATAACTTATAACCCTTGCCCTGAAGACTGTGATGGGAGTGTTCTAATCAAAGGTGTAATTTCCTGAACTTTAAACTGCGTGGAAAAAAATGGCTTTCTCAAAATTTCGATTGGATGTTTTTGGGTAAATGGTGGGCGTGGAAGGGATGTTAGTTGCCTTCGAATCACTTTCGACTATTAAAAAGGGCACTAGCCATTTTAATTTCCAATCGAATGAGACCTTATTGAAGTTTCTATGACAACGCGTTCTATAGAAACCATATATTCCCCAAGGGCATAACTTACAACCCTTGCTTTGAGGGCTGTGGGGGGGGGCGGTCATCCTCAAAGACTTAATTTCCAGGACTTTCAACCATGTTGAACAAAATTGCTATCTTAAAATTTTGATTGGATGATTTTGGGGAAAAGCTGGGCGCGAGATGGGGGTTAGTTGCCCTCCAATTACTTTCGGCTACTAAAAAGGGCACTAGCCCTTTGAATTTTCAATCGAATGAGCCTTTTTTGAAGTTTCTATGACAACGATTTCTATAAAAACTTAATATGCCCACAGTGCATAACTTAAAACCCTTGCCCTGAAGGCTGTTGGGGAATGTCCTCCTCAAAGACAAGTATTCTATCAGAAAATCAACTACACTGAACAAAATTGCTATCTTAAAATTTTGATTTGATGTGTTTGGGGAAAAGGTGGGCGTGGATGGGGGTTAGTTTCCCTCAAATCACTTTTGACTATTAAAAAAGGCACTAGATCTTTGAATTTCCAATCGAATGAGCCCTTTTTCAAGTTTCTAGGACAAAGATTTCAGTAAAGACTTATATGCCCCCTGGGCATAACTTATAACCCTTGCCCTGAAGAATATGGGGGGATTGTCCTGCTCAAAGGTATAATTTACTGAACTTTAAACTGCGTGGAACATAAAGACTATCTCAAAATTTTGATTGGATGAGTTTTGGGAAATGGTAGGCGTGGAAGGGGTGTTCGTTGCCTTGCAATCACTTTCGACTATTAAAAACGACACTAGCCAATTCAATTGCCAATCGAATGAGCCCTTTTTGAAGTTTCTACGACAACGCGCTCTATAAAAGCCTTATATGCCCCCAAGGCATAACTTAGAACCGTTGCCCTGAGAGCTGTGGGGGAGTGTCCTCCTCAAAAACATAATTTCGATCTGGAAATCAACTACGCTGAACAAAATGGCTATCTCAAAATTAAAATTGGATGTGTTTCGGGAAATGGTGGGCGTGGAAGGGGTGTTAGTTGCCTTCCATTCACTTTCGACTATTAAAAAGGGCACAGGCCACTCCGTTTTCCAATTGAATGAGCCCTTTTCGAAGTTTCTACGACAACTTCTTCGATACGAAGTACCCTGGTCTAAAGGAAAAAAAATAATAAATAATACATTGTGCCAACATTGTTCTTATATGCCCCAGGGCATAACTTAAAACCCTTACCCAGAGGGTTGTGGGGGAGTGACCTCCTTAAAAACATAATTTCTATCTGAAAATCAACTACGCTGAACAAAATGGCTATCTCAAAATTTTGATTGGATGTGTTTCGGGAAATGGTGGGCCTTACAATCACTTTTGACTATTAAAAAGGGCACAAGCCACTCCAATTACCAATTGAATGAGCCCTTTTCGAAGTTTCTACGACAACTTATTCGATACGAAGTGCCCTGGTCTAAAGAAAAAAAAAAAAAAAAATAATGCATTGTGCCAACATCGTTCTTATATGCCCCCAGGGCATAACTTTAAACCATTGCCCTGAGGATTGTGGTGGACTGTCCACCTAATAAACATATTTTCTATCTGGAAATCAACAACATAAGACATAATGGCTACCCTAATGTTGTGATGGAATGGTTTAGGGGGAATGATGATCGTGGGGGGGGCTAGATATACTTAAGTCGTTTTTGACACTTTGATAGGGAAATAGCCCCTCCAATTTCCAATCGAATGAGCCCTCTTCTAAGTTTCTTCGACAATTCCTTCGATACGAAGTGCCCTGGTCTAAAGGATAAAAAATAAATAAATAATATATTGTGTCAACATCGTTCTTTACTTAGGCAGCGCTATTGCGCTGCCTATGATATCAACGCCTAAAATCCTTATTAGTATTTTTGGTAATGCTGATTTGTGATATAAGCTACAAATATTAATATGAATGTTTCTACTTAAGCTAAGTTTGATTTTTTCAGTCTGCATATTCAAGAGTCCCCCCCCCCCGTGGAAAATACCCCCTAGTTAATAACCCCGGAAAATACTTCACTTTTCCGTTAGGAAAATCGACCAGCTTCCAAAATTTGATTTATAGTTTTAAATGGTAAGTGATTTAGACAGAAATCAGGCACGTACACAGGAGTTTTATTAAGGAGGGGGGATCCAATAATCCAAAAAAATGGATAAGAAGTGCCCAGGAATTAGGAAATTTTGGATATCGAGGGAGGAAGCCTGAGGCCCTGCGTATGTCCTGCGTAAGAGTTAACTGGATTTCCAAAGTTCACATTTTAATTCATTAGTTCTTGATTTCAAATAATACTAAAGTTCATTTTTACAGTTTATAATTTCACTACCTCCTGATTGTACGGCAGGTGAGACCAATGAGTCTTATAATTCTATTAGTTTTGTATGCTACTTAATAATTTTTTGGTTACTCAAGTCACACTTCTTCTTTTGCTTAATTTCTTGAGATTCTTCAAATTGTATTCCTAATTTGTTTATGTTCTGGACGGCGAAAGATTATTGAGAGCCTTTAAGATTAGCCTGTTATTTTCTGCAGGCTCCTTAGTGAGTTTTCGATTCCTAAAACAACAGTTTTCTTTTTTGTGTATCGATTTTGCGTTCTCAATAACGCGCTAGTTTTGCCCAATTCTATAAATATAGGGAAATATCGTCCCTCACTTTGTTATAGGTGATTTTATAGATATTTTTTGTATAGGCTGAAAAGCGGTAATCTTTGCTGGTTTCAGGTTTCCATGTCGCTATTTAAAAAAAAAATTCCGTTTTCTAAGTTAATTTACCCTCGTTTTTTTTTCAAAATACACAATATACCCGACACAAATTTATTTCTCTATATTAAATAATTATACAGGAAAGGTCAATGTGAATTCATGTTAAAATATATATTTGCCACAAAAGTTTTAATCAAACCGTTCAAACGTTCGCACGAATGATTTCCGATCAGCAATTAGCCTAGGGTTTATACACAAGAATTCCGCGTCCTCTTATCAGCAGAATCTTTTTGAGAAATATGAGAATTAGACTACGACCGATTTTTTTTTTAACAGCACATAATGATGACGTTTTCCTTTAAAACGATCCCAGAGTGCGATATGTTCTTATCACTTTATTGTCTATCTAAGGGGTGAGGTTAATTTTCCCCTGGGTACCGCTAACTCTCGAAAATGTCCTGGTTCCAAAACATAAAGCCTAAGATAATTTAAGTTGCTATTTGAAAAATTACATTATGTTAACGTGAAAGCTAAGGTTATGCCACTTTGTCTCAAAACATGACCACTACTTTCTTACTGTATTTAACGGTAATTTTTTTATTCTATGTTTATTATCGTGTGGTTGTGACAAAAACACTTTGCTGATAATTTTGAAGCCAAGCCGTTGCATTAAATTATTATTTATAACCACTTGCAAGAAAACAGTTTTTTTTTATCCTAAAATCTCCCTTGGTAACAGTTTGAATATCCTTAGCCGAATTTCCGACAAACTGGGTGCAACGTGTCTACTTAACAGTTAGTGGGGAGAAGTGGGGCGTGAGAGGAGCCTTGGGACCGCTTTATTCCTCCAATCATACAGATTGAAAATGCTTGTATGATTTCGTTCAAATATGGTTGAGCATGATTTACTTTGCCCCAGGGCATAACTTACAACCGTTGCCCTGAGAGCTGTGGGGGAGTGTCCTCCTTAAAAATATATTTTTGATGTGGAAATCAACTACGCTGAACACAATCGCTATCTCAAAATTTTAATTGGATGTGTTTCGGGAAATGGTAGGCGTGCAAGGGGTGTTAGTTGCCTTCCTTTCACTTTCGACTATTAAAAAGGGCACAAGCCACTCCGTTTTCCAATTGAATGAGTCCCTTTTGATGTTTCTACGACAATTTCTTCGATACGAAGTGCCCTGGTGTAAAGGAAAAAAATAATAAATAATACATTGTGCCAACATCGTCCTTATATGCCCCCTAGGTACATTTTACAACGTTTGCTCTTAAGATTATAGGGGAGTGTCCTCCTCAAAAGCGTAATTTCTATCTGGACATGATCTACGCTTAACAAAATGGCTTTCTCAATGTTTAGATTTGAGGTGTTTCGGAAAAGGTGGGCGTAGAAGGGTTGCTAGTTGCCTTCCAATCATTTTTGACTATTAAAAAAGGCACAAGCCATTCCAATTTCCAATTGAATGAGCCCTTTTCGAAGTTTCTACGAAAACTTCTTTGATACGAAGTGCCCTGGTCTAAAGGAAAAAAAAATAATAAATAATGCATTGTTCCAACATCGTTCTTATATGCCCCCAGGGCATAAATTAACCCTTGCCCTGAGGGTTGTGGGGGAGTGTCCTCCTCAAAAACGTATTTTCTATCTGGAAATCAACTACGCTGAATAAAATGGCTTTCTCAAAATTTTGATTGGATGTGTTTGGCGGAATGATGGGCGTGGAGGAGGGGGGGGCTAGTTGCCTTCCAATCACTTTCGACTTTTACAAAGGGCACTAGCCACTCAAATTTGCCATCAAATGAGCCCTTTTCGAAGTTTATACGACAACACCTTCTGTACGATGTGCCCTGGTCTAAAACCAAGAAAAAAATAAATAAATAATATATTGGGCCAACATCGTTCATTACTTAGGCAGCGCTATTGCGCTGCCTATGATATCAACGCCTAAAATCCTTATTAGTATTTTTGGTAATGCTGATTTGTGATATAAGCTACAAATATTAATATGAATGTTTCTACTTAAGCTAAGTTTGATTTTTTCAGTCTGCATATTCAAGAGTCCCCTCCCCCCCGTGGAAAATACCCCCTAGTTAATCACCCCGGAAAATACTTCACTTTTCCGTTAGGAAAATCGACCAGCTTCCAAAATTTGATTTATAGTTTTAAATGGTAAGTGATTTAGACAGAAATCAGGCACGTACACAGGAGTTTTATTAAGGAGGGGGGGATCCAATAATCAAAAACAATGGATAAGAAGTGCCTAGGAATTAGGAAATTTCGGATATCGAGGGAGGAAGCCTGAGGCCCTGCGTATGTCCTGCGTAAGAGTTAACTGGATTTCCAAAGTTCACATTTTAATTCATTAGTTCTTGATTTCAAATAATACTAAAGTTCATTTTTACAGTTTATAATTTCACTACCTCCTGATTGTACGGCAGGTGAGACCAATGAGTCTTATAATTCTATTAGTTTTCTATGCTACTTAATAATTTTTTGGTTACTCAAGTCACACTTCTTCTTTTGCTTAATTTCTTGAGATTCTTCAAATTGTATTCCTAATTTGTTTATGTTCTGGACGGCGAAAGACTATTGAGAGCCTTTAAGATTAGCCTGTTATTTTCTGCAGGCTCCTTAGTGAGTTTTCGATTCCTAAAACAACAGTTTTCTTTTTTGTGTATCGATTTTGCGTTCTCAATAACGCGCTAGTTTTGCTTAATTCTATAAATATAGGGAAATATCGTCCCTCACTTTGTTATAGCTGATTTTATAGATATTTTTTGTATAGGCTGAAAAGCGGTAATCTTTGCTGGTTTCAGGTTTCCATGTCGCTATTTAAAAAAAAATTCCGTTTTCTAAGTTAATTTACCCTCGTTTTTTTTTTTAAAAATACAAAATATACCCGAAACAAATTTATTTCTCTATATTAAATAATTATACAGGAAAGGTCAATGTGAATTCATGTTAAAATATATATTTGCCACAAAAGTTTTAATCAAACCGTTCAAACGTTCGCACGAATGATTTCCGATCAGCAATTAGCCTAGGGTTTATACACAAGAATTCCGTGTCCTCTTATCAGCAGAATCTTTTTGAGAAATACGTAGAATTAGACTACGACCGATTTTTTTTTTAACAGCACATAATGATGACGTTTTCCTTTAAAACGATCCCAGAGTGCGATATGTTCTTATCACTTTATTGTCTATCTAAGGGGTGAGGTTAATTTTGCCCTGGGTACCACTAACTCTCGAAAATGTCCTGGTTCCAAAACATAAAGCCTAAGATAATTTAAGTTGCTATTTGAAAAATTACATTATGTAAACGTGAAAGCTAAGGTTATGCCACTTTGTCTCAAAACATGACCACTACTTTCTTACTGTATTTAACGGTAATTTTTTTATTCTATGTTTATTATCGTGTGGTTGTGACAAAAACACTTTGCTGATAATTTTGAAGCCAAGCCGTTGCATTAAATTATTATTTATAACCGCTTGCAAGAAAACAGTTTTTTTTTATCCTAAAATCTCCCTCGGTAACAGTTTGAATATCCTTAGCCGAATTTCTGACAAACTGGGTGCAACGTGTCTACTTAACAGTTAGTGGGGAGAAGTGGGGCGTGAGAGGAGCCTTGGGACCGCTTTATTCCTCCAATCATACAGATTGAAAATGCTTGTATGATTTTGTTCAAATATGGTTGAGCATGATTTACTTTGCAACATAATATGTGGGGATGTCGGAATAGCCCATGACCCCCCTCGGATATCCAATTATACGACTGAAACTCTTTGTGTAATTCCAGCACAAAAAGGTGTAACATGTCTGTTTTTCCGGCTAAAAAGCTATCATGGGAATACTGAGAGGGCCAGAGCAGTTCCTAGATCTGGTGGCGCCCCGGGAAAAATTCATTACAGTGCCCAACTCAAATATAAGCAAAAAAAGCTGAATCAAAGTGAAAAATTGGATAAAAGCGGGCCATTCCGTAGCCCTCCCCCCCAAAGCCAAGATGCTCGGTGTTCTCCAAACTTATAAATCGAAAATGCTAGCGTGATTGGTTCAACAAAGTGCTTAATATCTACCCTTCTGCAATTAAATTTCGTTTGAGAGGGACTGGGGAATGATAAAAGGTCTATGGGTCCACTATGTGACTCCAGCTTGTGTTCTTTACAGCAAATTAGGACATAACTCATAAATATATCCAATCCAGACTTCTGAATCCAACTAGTTTTTGCACAGAGTTACTATTAAAATGATTCTATAATATTATCCTGTAAATATCATAGCATTTTTTCCAATTTGTTCCACAACAAAGAGGTTGTTAGTCCTTCGAAATTTTCAAAATTGTTCATTCCATGAACGATTTTTTTCTCTTGAAAAGACTGATGTAACATTCTTTAATTGGCTATCTAGGAGAATTAATCAGCTAGAAAAAAAAAATTGCATTCCCAATAGTTCAAAAAGAGATTTTCTTGCCGTGGGCTAAATTTTTATATTACTACAAACAAAGCAGGAAAGGGTAAGCCCCAATTTCCTTATCAATATAAGAACTGTTAAGCCTTTGGATGTATATGCAATATCATTCCTCTATCTCATTCCTAAGCAAATACGTTGACCTCATAAACTCAAGCAAAATCACAAACAGAAATGCCTTGTAATGTCTTTTAATTTCTAAATTTTTCAATATAATATTCTTCGAAAATGTCAGCAATGTGCCTAGGGAACTGTTGCAAATCTCATATACTTTTAGATTGTAGTCCTAACTTCAATCTGAAACTTCGGCCCGCTTGCTTTCCTATTTAGTTGGAGCTTTCCCCTCCAATATTTGACTTTTTCCTTCTCATCTTTGCAACTTCTTGGTATGCTTCTGGTATCACTATTATATTATCTATCAATTCTGAAGAGGGAGAAAAAAAAAACAGCTCAGGCACAACTAACGTATATGCATTAAAACCGTATAAGCATTAACTATCAAATAATCATGATGGCATTTGTTTTTACATTTTTTAGCTCAAACTCTAGATTACTCCGTGTATATTTACTAGCATAGGAGCTATTTGAGGGGGAGGATGTAAGCACAAAATATAACTACACTCGTACCATCCTGGCAAGTCACTTTGTTCCGCACTAAATTTTCCTAATTGCTTTGTATACTAACTACTCTAACGAACGATTTTTCTTTTACGCACGGCACCTGGTTATCATCTTGTTCCAAAAACCAAATTTCTGTCAATCCTTTTACATCCCACTTAGCGAAATTTTCTTCAACCGAATCTTTTATTTTATTTGTAGAGCTTGCACATTCTATGTAGTTATCGACACCGTTTTTATATGACCAAGTTCCTCCTACGCCTTGTGTAAGTAAGACCTCCTTAGTTTATCGTCTACGCGTGAGTAATATATTTGATAGGAATTCCTTTTAGCATGGGGCGGTGAGTTCGACCTGTTAAAGCAGGAATATGATTCGATAGAGGAACTTGTAAACGAACCCCGTCCTCGAGTTCTTGTTGAGGTATCACACTGCGCAACTCTTCCAAAAGCTACCCCTTTTCTGGCCACATTTCTGTCGTCAGATGTGTGTAGTTCATATGCGCTAGTGATTTCCCCAAATTTATGCTCTCTTCTGGTCGCCGAGATTACGTACTATGCTGTCACTTGAATCACTTTCGCCATCACTTCCAATTCCATTTTCTACGTTTTCTTCTATTTCCTTTTGTTTTGGAGGGTTTACGCTGTTTCTTGGAACTGGGAGCTCTATGATGACATTTTCACAGGGGTTAAGAATGAACATTTTTTCATCGACAAATAGAAGATCTACACTAGTTCGTACACGCTGGTTTTCTTCAATCGCCTACGTCATTAGTGGCTAAAGCTGCCATCGGTTTTCGCACTGGCTAGCGTGTAATCTGGTGCTACGGATACACTCAGGCGTTTTAATGTTGCACCATTTCTCAATGTCTCATCGCGAATGTCCGAAAAGGTGCACCTAGGTGCAAACTTTGTCTTTTAATTCAGTTAAACATCCCCCTCAGTATTTTTTGAAAGTTTCAAAGCATAACCTTAACTGATCCTGAGATATTGACGAATACGTCTCTTTGAAAACCCTTTTGCACCTTTGATGTACAACAAGTGTCTTTTGATTTAGTTCAGCAACTGCTTCAATATTTCCTAAAAGTTTTAACTTAATACCCTCAGCCGTTCCTGAGACATTGCAGGTGCACCCATTTGAGACCCTCGATCCATAAGGGGTATTTTGATTTAGTTCAACATCTTTCTCAGCATTTCCTGAAAGTTCCAAATAGCCTTAGCCATTCCTGAGGTACAGCAGACATACTGTTTTGACAACCTTCATGCACATAGTTTTTTTTTTCTTTAGTTAAAATCTACGTCAACATCCCCTAAAAGTTTCAACTTAGTATCCTTAGCCGTTCCTGATATAATGTCAGATTTGGCCACTTTGAAAACCAGGATGCACACGGTGTCTTTTGGTTTAGTTTAGCATCCCCTTAACATTTCCTGAACGTTCCAACTTAATACTCTTAACCGTTCCTGAGATATTGCTGATACGTCTTTTGGACAACCTTGATGCAGAAGCACATAATGTCTTTAGATCTAGTTCACGATTCCCTGGAAATTTCAAAAACCCTTAGCCGCTTTTAAGGTATTGCAGATAAGCTCTTTTGATAACCTGGATGCACATAGTATCTTTTGATTTAGTTCAGCATACCCTGAATGTTTCAACTTAATACCCTTAGTCGCTCCTGAGATATTACAGATGCACCATTTTGATTTCCTGGATATACGAAGCGTCTTTTGATTGTCCAAATTTTGATCCATTTGGATCCAGGTGGGATCTACCTTAGTTTTGCCCTAGGAATGATGTATGGACGGATGGATGATAGACCTATGTATCAACAAGTGACATGACATCATTTTTATACAATCCTAATAAGGGTTTATGCCAAATTTGCCTCTCATCCGGACTATATTTCTTGGCCTTTTCTACAATTAGTCATGGCTTGATGCCCGCAACTACTTGATTTTAATTAAGTTGCATAAGAGTCCAGTGGACATTGTTCATCACATGTCAACCCAAAATCAATCTGATCTTTCATCCCTTAGTTCTATGACTATCTACCTTACATCTGCCCTAGGACTATCTGTCTTGGCTTTTTTCTACAATTAGCCATGGCTTGATGCCCACAACTTCTTGATTTTAATTTTTTTTTTTTTTAATTGCTGATTTACTCCAGCCTCCCCCTCAGCATTCTCTGAAATTTTTCACCTAATTAGAATTACCCTTAACCGTTCTTGAGATATTGTAGGTACACCCTTTGACAACATGTGGGCCAAAAAGGGCAAGCGAGATGGGCTGGTTTTACCTCTCCTTTTTCACCTTTGACTCTTAAAAAGGGCGCTAGAAATTTCCAGTTTCTTTTGAATGATTCACATCCAAAGTTTCTACGATCATCTCGTCTATATGAAGTGGTTCTGGAAAAAAAACACATTGAAGGCTTATGGCTCTTTACTACAGGCAGTGCTTGAATGTTGGCTCTGAAAAGACTTTATGCCATAAATATCGGTCCTAGGAAGCGTCCGTAAATCAATACAAAAAAGATTAGAACTCAGGCAATATCATCTTGTCTAGTCGGGAGGGGGCAAAGGCTTACCTGCTTTGTATCATTCATTCACTTGAATGTAAAAAAGGAAACGGCGTTGAAACTGTTTTGGGTAACAGAATACACGGTCTAAAATGGCATAATCACGATTTTCATACTTTAGTATAGTACACTTCACTCAATAGCGTCAGAACAGGAATAGCTTCTTTATTCTTTTTTTTTGTTAGCTATTTTCTTTGTATAAAAAATTCTTCGGAATCCCGAGAAGACATGCTGTTGTTTTATAGACTCCGTTATTCCACCCCGAGGCTTTTAATTTGTGTGTAGTGGAAGGGCTGAGAAAGAATAGTATAAAATGGTTTTTCCCGCTCTCTAGAAACTTAAAATGTAAATTAGTTTACTGCAGAAATTTTGGCTGCCATAGCAAGAATACACTAGATTCAACAACCATTTTGAAAAACTATGTGACATTCCTTCTTCAACTAAGCTATTTGCTATTATTCTAAAAACAAAGAGCATAGAATAATAAACCCTAGATTCGTATTCTCTCAACCATCAAAAGGTGGGATATCTAGTTGGATTAGGTTTTTCCTTTCTTTCGTTTTTGCTCTATTGCGCCAAGTCACTGAAACGGAAAACAACAGCGGGAAACAGCCAGCAAACATTAAGGTCGTTCAGTGATTTTTTGCTACACTTTGGTCTTTAATATTTCTAGTGTTGTTCATGGTATATGTATTACACTATCTAAGGTATTTTTGCTTTATGCTCCTTTCCCTGGTAGACAGGCAAAGCTTTGTTTTGGTATTTTTTGAACAAAAATCGTGGTATAGTGCGCATGATTCTTCCTATCCATCATTTGTGGAAGTAAGCATAAGAACGTAGTCTTTTATTTTACACAAAATAAAAGTTCTACAATAAAAAGGGAGCTATCACCCGAAGCACCCGGGTGATAGCTCCGGGTGCTATCACCCTTATTACAGCCTTTGTTTAAAAATATCCCCAGGAAGGAAGTGAGATTGGAAATTAATTTCGGAATATGTAACTTTTGCCTGTTCTTCCATGCAAATTAATGATCCTGTGTAAATTCTAAATTCTTGGTCAACCTTCTTAAGACCACAGGCGTGCGTGCCTTGCTTGCCTCTCATTCCAGGCAATCTAATGGCCCTATGTCAATTTTAAATTCTTGGTCAACCTGTCTGAGACTCTAGGCAGGCGTAGGCGTGTCTGTCCAAAAACTAATACACAAGTACTTGTCCAATATAGAGTCATACTTACTCCCGCCATTCACCCGTACCATTTAAACATTTTTTCCTCTGAATTACTCAGACTATCTGCCTCGTCTTTTTCCTACAATTAAGCATATCTTCATGCCTACTGCCAAATATTTGATTTTCAATTCAAAATCAACGGCCCTAATGTATTCTGCCCTAATCATATAAATTTTTTTGTAGTTGGCTACAAAGTCTTCTTAAAATTCCGTACTTTCAGCATTTTTTCATGTAATTTTCACCAAAATTCCCACCTTCAAGATCCTCCCGTCTTAGTATTTCCAAGATTTTATTACTTAATAAAAGGATTGGAAGGATTGAAATAAAAATTTTAACAGTTCAAACAACTCATTATGATGTACGTGAATGTAAGTGGACTTATCTTTCATGAAATACATAGTATAAATATTATTTATTTGGTGCCCCAAGAGATGCAGTGCCCAGTCGTAAGTGTTCTCGCTTGCCCTCTCTCCTAGCTACGCCACTGTAAGATTTAGTTAGGCGCTGATTTTGCTTCTCAAGAGAAGAAGAAACTATACTGTTGCATCTCGAAATTAAAATTTTTCGTGCAAATGAAAAGCTGAGCATTAGTTTTACGATTTTAAGCTTGGAAACGAACACTGATATTGATATATTGATATATTTAATTAATTTTAACAAAAATTTACATACAAAAATTAATATGATTCATCCAAAACCAAACGGTTGACTTGGGACGGATCAGGTAATAAATAACACATTCATATAACGTCGTTTGAATACAATATAATAAGAAAGAAAGAAAAAAAGAAAGGAAAGAAAGGAAAAAAAAAAATAATACTACAGGGACAACAAATACATAGCATATTCATGCTGTGGGGTCACACTCACAAAGCAACAAACAATTACAACTTAATTTTAAATTAAATAAAATCTCCTCCAAAACAAGCAAAACTAGAATTCATGCTTACCTAATAATTTTTCCTTAAAATCCCTAAAATTTTCTATCTTCTTCATATGATTATCCAAATTATTCCATAAATTTATACCCTTTATAATAAAAGAAAACGTGGACCTGGCAGACACTATAGGTGAAGTATAATAGTCATTTTTACCCCAAGTATTTTGGTTATGTATATTCCATCGGCTTGTAAAACCAACCGTTAAAACACTCCGGCAGCTGCTTCATATTGTACCTATACATAAACACTAATATATAAAAATGATGAAGACCCGCCACCGGCAATATCCTAAGATCCCTAAACTTCTCGAACTGATTCTCTTTCTGATTTTCCTGATAATAATCTAATAGACTTGTTTTGGATAATTCACACAGGATTAACAATTGAAGAAAATGTACCCAAGTATACAGAAGAACAATACAAAATATAGGGATGGACTAGCGAAAAATAGAGAAGCCTTAGTATACTAGTTGGAAACATATATTTAAGTTTACGAATCATCCCCAAATTACGCGATAAAATCTGGGATTAAGTTTCAATATGGGATCGGAAACTGAGAGTCTCATCTATAATAATGCCAAGATACTTTACTGCCTTTTGACGAGCAATCATACCATCTTCATAGGCTATATGCTGTATCCATGGATAGAGTTGATCAATTCAGATTTGAGGTGGCAGTTGTGGCAATGACTGCTCATAGGTTTAATTTATTTATTTTTCCTTAAAAAAAATAGGTAATTTACAATAGGGACTTTACTTCAAAAACTGTTGAAAAGCCATGCCAGGTGGAGTTCGTTCCATCACTAGCTGTTACAGAATTATCATTTACATGTTTTGATTTCCAGATATATTACATCACCGATGTTGTTACAGTAGCATAGTGTTTTTTTATTAGCCTACCATTAAAGCTAATACTGAATCCCAATTTCATATAACAAAAATTGTTAGGGCTCTTTTGCCAATCCTTGTTACTAAAAACTTCGTAATTTACTAACATTTTCTTGTCACTATATGGCACAGATATTACATTTATTTTTTTAGATATATTGTACGGGCATACCCTTATAATGTGGGTATGTCAAGAAAAATATATTTTTGAGTAATATTGTACGGAACTAGTTCTAAATTGGTGTAAGATTTTTTCTAGAGTTCTAATCTTTTTTATTTTTTTTTATTTTACTTAAAATCAAGCAACTTAAAAAAAAAACATCTAAAAACAGGGGAAATGTTTAATTAAGACGTTTCTTACTAGCATTGTCATTTTTACGCAGTATTAGTTTTTATGCGTTATCCTAATATTCGTAAAATGTCTCAGCAGAATGCCGACGCTCGAAAGTCTTTAAACTTACAGTATGCGCTCGAAAACTTTTTCCAAGGAGAGACCATTGAGTTATGCTCTACCAATGAAAACTTAATACTTCCTGGCAAGGCCAAAACGGTATATGAAACACAAAATCTTATAATATTTTTTACCAAAACACCATTGTTTCACTAAAGATAGCAAAGCCGTAAAGATATGAAAAAATGCTCAGTTTGTTGGACAATCAATTTTGACAAAAGTTATTTTTACCCATAAGGGAGGAATTTTGATATTTTCTAGTTGTTGATATTTTTATCAACAATTGTTTGGGTTGGGGCAAGGTTTAGTGGTGTCTCCGTCAAGACAAGCCAAAAGTATGCCAAGCTTCAAATGGGCACCTAGAAGTATCCAGGGGAAAAGACGTGTAGCCTCGGGTGATTTGCCCCCAATCATGAGTGTGGTAAAGTAAGTTTATGGTTGTTGTAAAGTACCGTTATATTGCCACCCCGCAATTACCATCTGATATATTATTGTGTTAGTCTAGTACCTCATTACTCATTTAATAGCGCATATAATTACGATCCAAACGTAATTAAACCTTGACAGCATGCCCTAGGCTTTGACCTGACTAATTTTGGTGTACCAGCTGGGAATATTCGAGAGACTAAAATAAACTTATCGAGAGGTTTGATATAGTATAATAACTTTTATTATGCAATAAGGGAGACAATGGTACATAGGCATAATCATAATCAATTCATAATCATTACATAGGTATAAGCATAACATATAAACAATAGTTAAATAATCGACACTTAAAATTTCCAAAACGATCCAAAAATCCAGAGGTCAGTATAATTAATTTAAAGAGACAAACCCCGTTAGGCCGTTATCGCAAAACTGGCAATTATATACTTTATGCCACCACCGCACGTCCTGTTTTAAAACAAGGAAGTGTTATTACAAATTTCCCGTATCTTCACCGCCATTCCGTCAGTTCTTAGTTTGGTGGTTAATTTCCATATAATATGCGTTATTGCATTTTTAAATGCTTTTATTAAAATCAATTTATTAAAACTTAAAACGTCAAGTTATTACATGAGCACTCTCGGGTGAACAAAGAGTATCAGGAGATCGTCATCTATGGTACTCGGAGCTCATTGAACAGTATGTGAAAGCTTGTTTGTTGATATTTCAATCTGTTGATATATAAGAGTTGATATTTTCTATTTGTTGCTTCAGACTATTCCAAAGCCGTGAGGTAATTCAGTGTTTTTCTGACTTAAGCCGAAACTCTAAAAGGAAAAGAAACCTTAGGTGTATGTTATTTTTTGGTTTATGTTTTAGTCTTATGGTTATTCAAAATAATATTTTATGTGATAGGACATAAAGTAGCTAACACTTCAATGTTTGATTTTTTTTTTCTCAGATTATAAGGAGCTCCAATTTCTGCAGACACATTTTTAATTTCACTTCATTTGCTCTACCCAATCTTGTCTTCCTTTTTCTTATAAAATATCGCATTGTTTCCAAGACATATTATCTAAGCGTAATCTATATTTTTTTTAATATGTTGTACCTCGCAAAAAATCTTTGCTTCATCTTTCATTCTCTTGATATGGTTTATGAGTTCTAATAACACTTTTAATTCGAAAAATTTTATGCTATATCTTCTTGTTTTTCATCCTGCAGTAAGAACTTAATATAAGATTTTGCAACAGGAGGTAACTACCACTTTGATGAGCGTGAAATTACACTCGGTTACAAAACTGCAGTCAGAAATCTACGAACCCCAACAGAAGGAGGACCATACGGCGATCTACCTGGGGACAATGCTGATGACCCTGCAGTGGAGGCGGTGCTTAGAGAAAGACAGTCAGAGTATATGAGAAGAGTCTATGAAGACAGCAAACGAAAAAAACACTTGAAAGAATTGGAGGATATTGAAATGAGGCGACACGGTGATAATCTCCTGTGAGTAAAATATTGTATTTGTTTTAACCGTTAACATTTTCTTCTCGTAAAACAAATGAAATTCTAAGAACCGAAATGTGACCATTTAGTAATCATCTTATTTAACAACACTTGTCCTTTTTTCAACAATTGAACAGAATGTTTTGCATATAATTATTTTCTGCTTTCCGAAGTATTATTTTTGAATGAGGATTCTTTATTATGTCTATTATTCAAAATCAGAAAAAAGAAATATTATTGTTTGACCTCTAGTGTCCGTGTAGTTTATGGTTTTCAAGAACAAGTAACTCATAAGTTTCAACGAGTGTAAGCCCAGGTCTATTCGCAGGTCTAGTTGGACTAACCTACATTGGTTTAAACAGGTCTAACCCTTTAGAGGGAATGGTAAAAAATTGAAGGAGTGTATTTTCAGTCAACATTTTCATTTTTTCCTGGAAAGTACTTTGGAACCGAATCAAACCAAGAACCAAGTACCGAATTTTACATGTGAACAAATCTCTCTAAACACTAATATCTGGCTGTCTATTCACGTGCTTACCCATTAGATGGTTACCGCTAAAATTGGGTCCTCGGTACCTGGATTGGTGCTCTTTGGGATCTAAATCCGGAGCAGTACTTTGCTAATTCTGGGACCCAAAGGCATGTAAAATCAGGATAGCAGCTTTCTAATTTTGGTGCCTAGGGAAGCCAATAAATTGGATTTCAATTCTGATTTTGTTTTATTATTATTATTTGGCACCGAACAGTGCACCAATTCATGGAAATGTAGTCAGGGCGAGGATGCATTTTTTTTTTTTTTTTTTTTTTACTGAAGATACAAAAAAATTATTTTCAAAGTCTAGGACGGGGCCTTTTTGTTCGACTTTCTTAAAATGAAAATGCGAAAAATTTCTTAAAGGATTTTTTAAAATCTTGGAGGCGGAGCTACGAGCCCTCTCCTATGATGATTATTTTGAGAGGTGGGGCCTCTGGGGAATATTTTTGTCAATTTCCCTCGGTCAGAGAAACAACCGATACTTTGTGCCAGACAAAAAATGCTTCATTCTCAAGACCTCAATTTTATTGCTCTTAGGGTGCGGGGGGAGAGGTAGGACATGAAGGGTAGTGTATCTCCCCATTTCGTTCAACCATTCCCTGTTTGAATTAATCATCCAATCTTGTGGTATATGTAGTGATTATTTTATTTCATGTGATATTAATACTATGTTATTTAATTGCATACGTCCCAACTGTAGTTTACTTTAACAAGCGATATTTCTTGATTTCTTTATAATTTAGTTTATATTTTTAGTCCTTCTGGGAACAGGATTAGAACTTTTCTGTAACGATTGTATTATTATGGGTTAATTTAAAAAAAAGTTTCCCTGAGAAAATTCAGAGAAAAGAAAAGAGCAACAGTTAAAACCTCAAATGAGCAGAAATTACTATGAATGAATAATCGAAACCTAAAACAAAGAGAAATTAAACAGAAAACAGATAGTCAGATCGTGCTCTTAAAATCAATAGAAACTACCATCATGAGGAAAGCAGCTATTGCCCCTTCAAATTGTCTAAAGGTTAGAGCCATGTAATTTTAAAGAATTTAAATAAACAATTTTTCGGAAGCTTAATGTTTCTATGTTATAATGATAAAGAGAAATTGCAAAATACTTTTTGCTTTCAATACAGCGCAAATGACACTCTGTCCCTCAGTGCGGTTTAAGTGAGTAGTAGCCTTACTCTTATTAGGGGTAATTTATATTCGTTTTAAGCTCGATCTGATCATTCATTAAATTTCTGTTCGTTTAAAGTTCATTAAAGTTTTATTTAGTCATTCGAGATTATTTTTGTTCGCTTTGAGTTTGACATACTAGGTAACAACTTTATTTCCGCTCTTGTTAGGTTCAATAGTCCTGTTTACTCTCATTTGGAACATTTTTGGCAAATTGTTTCTTAAGTCTGTTTCTTATTTAATTGACATAGTTGTATTGTGTTTTAATTGTAGGGATGTTTGTAAACTTAATTTAAGCCTTTCGGCTTAAGAACTAAAATTTTGGATTCAGTGTCGTTACTAGCCAAAATGTTTGGAGGGGAGCAAGAGATTTTACCGACTGGCTGGTCATTTTTACCGACTGATTTTGTCATAAATTAGCATAGTGTCCGCTTCGAATGCAATACGTAAAATCATTGCACGAGTCAGTAAAACCGCTGCATATTTACCAACCGAGATTCTTATTTCGCTACATATCATGTCATTATTTTAATGCTATTTATTTAACCAAATGGAAGATTGTGGCACCGTTTGTAAAATCACGACACGAGTCAGTAAAATTGCTGTGTTTACCGATCAAGTTCGAAATTTGTGTAGATGAAATGTCAGTATTTTCGTGGTTTTTCTTGAACCGAACAAGGAGTTTTACCGACTTTTTTTTTACCTTATGACCAAAAAAAATTGGGAGAGGGGGTCCCTCCTCTCCCCTCCATACGTAACGGCCCTGTTTGGATTGAATTTATATTTTAAACTAAACTGGTAAATCAGTTATTGTTATGCGGTATTTTAAGTAAAATTACTACTAAGAAAATCGGCGGGGATGGGAAGGTTTTTTTACTCCTAGGAATTGAAGGTTTGCATGATTTTTAGTATTCTATGGGACTGAAGCTATCCTGACCCCGTTTTTCCGACGATCTTGAATATAAACCTATGCTATTTCATATTTTAATAAAAGAACATATTAACGTTCTGTTTTGTTGTCATGGCTAATGTGCTTAAGCATAATGCATGTATAAGCACAATTGTTTAATGCATTAAACAAAAGTAGGTTTATATCTTTTTATAAATTATTTCTATATTTTCATGGATTCTTTCTTTGAATGAATCTTTAAATTATCCTAACAATAAAGATTATTTTTGCTAAGCATAAGATACGTGATTTTTGTACTGTAAGATGAAGTACAATTTTGGGCCAAGGTTTAACTCAGTGAAACTGATCGCAGCCCCTATATTACATATTGCTATAAATGTAGATTCTGCACGACAAGTTCTATGCTTACTTTTTATACTTTCAAACACTAAAAATTTTGGATCGAGACATTTTCCAAAAATAAATTTCAGGCAAACTATGCTTCACTTTTGGCTTAGAGCCCAGATATTTTTTTTTAACCTTGATATGAAATTTTGAGATGGCCCCGATAATCTTAAGATGAGGGTACTGGTGTCTTTCAAGTTTCGCTTTCAGCTGGGCCCCCAAAGCCCAACATGCACCTAAAAATAAATTCCCAGCCAAATGCTCCGTTCATTTGATATCTAGCACCATGAAGATAAAATGATTACCCTTTACATCTATATTGAAATGACCAATATTTCACATACAAATATGACTTGATTAATATCAATATAACAGTATGAACTGATATAATCTGAAAGTAATAGATTTTGCCCTGAATAGTTTTTTTCTCTTCTCAAAGAGTGAGGTGGATCACTCAAAATGACTGGGGATCTAGTAAGTTTTTCAGATCAAATTGATACTTAACTAGACCTTATTGATATGCCATCTCAATGCAGGTCCGTATATGAAATTTTGAATTTTATTTCCAATTATGGAAATAATTTGAAACAAAACTTCATTTTTTGTTCTTCAACTATTTTTATTTGTTTGAGTAAAAATTTGTTTGGATAAATATGTAAATGTTTAGGACAAATGATGAAAAAATATTGCATTCTTTTATTTTTCAGACCTAGCCAAAAGTCTCCCGTACCTCTTAACCGCTATGATAATTTCATGGAAGATTCGCCCAGAGGGAAGTCAAGGGATAGAACCCCAGAGCCAAAAGTTGTTGCCAGAGCATTATACAATTTTTTCCCACAAAGCCCTAGGTAGGCTAATTCTTTTTATGTTATCCGATTTAAGTCCAATTTATTTAAATATTATATTAATATACTTGTTTATATTTTGTTTTGTAGCAAAGAAACCTACAACAGCCGAGGATAGAATGGGAGTGAATGAGAGATAGAGAAAAGGGGACGAGAGAGAGTTGATTGTAAATTAAAGGGAAAGGTCAGACATTTGACCATTTTATTTGGAATCCTTCTTTAATTTTAACTTGCCACAAAAGTCTGTATCCAATATTATTACTGTTTTTTTTCTCACCGTTCAAAAGATGTGCTGATTACTTGTAAGAAATGAAGCATGAGAGATATCACCTGAGCTAGAACTGGAATCAAATTCTTAAGTTGTTCATTGCTAGTTGACGTATAGCTCTGTTCAATTTAACATAGTAAAGACTCCTCGCCCCCCCCCCCCAAAAAAAATATATGGTTTGATCTATCCTTTGAGAGAATAAGAAAGAAAAATGAGAGACATTTTCTGTGAGCTCGCTTGTGGTTTGTTTTAACACATTTCTTATAGAAATATTTATGAGCTCTACTTCGAATAAAAGCTTTATGAGATATTTGGTAACGAAATATATTTCTTCAAGAGTAGTCAGTGCCTCTCGTAATGAAAGATCAATTTTGTATTTCTTTTCTTTCGCCCTTTTCTTCCTTTGATAAGTGCTGTCAATAGACTTTAAGATAAGTTTAATAAGTTGAAGAGACTTTAAGATAACTTCAAGAACAATCTAATGCGTTTTATAATTTTTTTTTCTAGAGAGCTTGCCCTCCAGAAAGGTGATATAGTCATTATTAGAAGACAGATAGACAAAAACTGGTACGAAGGAGATCACAACGCAGCTATTGGAATATTTCCTGTAAATTATGTTGAGGTAAGTTCAATTGACTACTAAAAGTGTTATTTCCTTTTACAGATTGAGGGTCTACGCCCCGCATATAAGCAGTATTTTAAGATGAACATTAATAAGCCAAAGAATTCATTTCACAATTAATGAATCTTTGAGAATGTCAGTGAACTGAACCTATTTTGGTGCGTTTTACTGCTATAGATGAAATGCGATTTTATCACAAATTACTAGTCATAATTTGGTGTGAAGTCTTGACATGGGCTAGCATCTTGGGGCAATAGTCGTTTAGATATTGTTTTGGTTGCCAATTTATCGGTGTTTTTTTCAGGGGATTGGCTATTGGATTGAAATTTATTCGGTCACTCAGTACTGTGTCACCATAATTTAGTTCCAACAAAATGTTGAAAAGGCAATTCGACTTGTGCCCATTCACAATGGGATCAAGATTTTTCGTTGAATTATCTGATTGGCTTACAAATTTTATGAAACAATCTGATTGGCTCAAATTAGTGTAGCTAATTCTCGGAATTAGTAAAATCTCATTGTGAATGGGCCCTAAGTAAAAAAAAAAATATTTTGTCCTGTTCTATGTGATTTGTACCAGTTTTCCTCGATAAAAAGGGGTATACCCGAGGTAACTCAAATAATTGATGGTGGGTGTTGCTTTTTAACGTATTCACGTTTTAATAATTGAAGTACAAGAAAAAAGCTGAATGTCATGCCTTTTACTTACTCTTTCCTATCCTCCTGAATGCCAACGTCAAACAAACTAAAAACAAAATGTTTCGCATGCTGACCAATGATCTGCGTTGCGCAGGTACCGATTTCCTTATTCACTGTCTTTGGCTGGTAGTGCATTGCGTGGCTGGGGGCAAATCATCCGACGCTCCCTATGTTCCCCCTCAGATTTCTCGAGGCATCCATTTTTAGCTAGGTCGACAGTGGCTGAGCTCTGTCTGCAGATATTTAGAGAATTAAGCTTAAACTTGGAGAAGAGCAACCTTTAATCTATTCAATTTAGTGATTTTTGACGAAGAATTTTTGACAGCAGGCTATTGTTATGATCCTTGTTTATTGTTTCTCCTATTTTGCTGAGGACTACTATTCGTTAAATGTCCAAGATACATATTGATTTAATTTGCACCTTTTTTGAAAGCTTTTATTTATTGGAACTGTTTTGCTAGTGTGTAAGATACTGAACAGGTTGGACTTGATTCCGTGGACCACAGGATATTTGTAAATTAATTGGAAGGTTTTGATAATTGGAAAAGTTGAGAATGCTCATCATTAATAATATATCAGAAGCAAAACATTGAAATTGTGCTAACTTGTGACTAGCACTTCAAAGTAAATTTGTAAATAAATCTACCTAGAAAAAGAATGAATAAACAAAGCTGATACACATGTGTATAGCTTTCCTCACTCCCCTAGCTTACACCTTCGTACCTCACCTATAGTGGGCTCAAACTTATGGCCCTCACTATTATAACCTCATATTGCCACTCTCTGCTAGCCTAGCTGGGCATACAGACAGTATTGTTCTTAAATATTTTTTTTTTAGATCATCCCTTATGATAGTATTCGAGCTACCGCTAATAAGAGACCGACGGAGACCAAGGCTAGAGTCAAATATAACTTTGTTGCTCAAAGTCCAATGGAGCTGTCACTTATAAAAGGTATAATAGATGTTGATACATGTTGAATGTAATGTTAATGTTTGGATTTTTAGAACATACTTTCAGTTAGAAGTGCTCCATATTATAAACACTTCTGTAAACAACTTTATGACTAATTGTGTCCTTTCAGAGGGAAAGGAATAGCATTAACTAAGTAAATACTTATAAGTCTCACATTTATTGTTTATTTAGTTTGTTATTTTTTTTCTCTCTGGACCCTTCGCATAGAAGATATGGTTGTAGAAATTCGGGAGAGGTTAAAACTTAAGCAAACAATTATAGAACTAATTCTGCGAACAGTTATACAACTAATTCTATTTTTTCAGATTCAACACACCAACTTTGACTAAGTAAATGAGCCTTCTACAATGTACTATTTTGTTTTTTGGTTTTTTAAGTTACTTCGTTTGAAGTTATGGTCATAGAAGTTTAGAAGGGGGACATATGATAAGACATTGAAAGTTCTCATACACTTTTGAGAAGCAAAGGGATTGGAGGAAAACCCTATCCCCTCCCGTGTTCTATTTTGCCCAAACACCCCATAACCCTCCATGGCATTGGATAGAATTTTGAGATAGTTTGTTGAATTATCCAAAAGATGGGCTTCCAGGAGGGGGGGGAATGACGAACATAGTCACAAGGGAAATACCTCAGATTATTCGATTGGCCTATTCTTCATTGATGCATTTTAGTTGAACAGGTGGACACGTTGCTTTTAGTTAAAGCTGAAATAACGCAGAGAAGTTAATTATGTATAGATAGGGGTACAAGCTGGTCCCCAACGGGCCTTCAAAGCTTCCATCCCTTCACCGCCAGCTTTTTAGCTGAAAGGTAGGCATGATGCATCGGAATCATGCAAGAAAACTGATCTTAGTAACAATAGCGAGCTAAATCCAAAACTGAGGGCTGATTAATGCAAAAAAGATCCAAATCCGGATTTAGTGTGAAAATACGCTTAATCTTGACTCGGTATAAACAAATAAAAAACAAAAACAAAAAAAACTGACCAATCTGTTGACCCGGTGTAGCAAAGAGCTAAGCACTGACTCAGTTCAAAAACGAGCTAGAACCAAGTTCTGGACTGAAGTCGTGCAAAAAATGAGCTAATTCCTCACTTTATGTAGAAACAAAGTAAGTACCGTACTGACTCGTTGCATCAACGACAAAAGTCCTGTATCATAGACAGCGCGCTAGCGCTGCCTAAGTAAAGAACGATGTGGGCACAATGTGTTTTTTTTTTCTTCCATGCCCGGGAACTTCGTATCGAACGAGTTGTCGTAGAAACTACAAAAAGAGCTCATTCGATTGGAAATTGGAGTGGCTAGTGCCCTTTTTAATACTTGAAAGTGATTGGAGGGCACATCGCCACCCCACGCCCATCATTCTCCCAAACACTTCCAATGAAAATTTTGAGAGAGCCATTTTGTTCAGCGCAGTTGATTTCCTGCAAGAAAATATATTTTTGAGGAGGACATTCCCCCACAACCCTCGGGGCAAGGGTTTTAAGTTATGCTGTGAGGGCATATAAGAACGATGTTGGCACAATGTATTATTTATAATTTTTTTCCTTTAGAGCAGGGTACTTCCTATGGAAGGGGTCGTCGTAGAAACTTCAAAAGGGGCTCATTTGATTGGAAATTGAGAGTTCTAGTGCCCTTTTTTATAGTTGAAAGTGATTGGAGGGCAAATAGCCCCCCCCACGCCCATCATTCCCCCAAACTCATCCAATCAAAAGTATGAGATAGGCATTTTGTTCAGCGTAGTTTATTTCCTGATGGAAATTATGTCTTTGAGGTGGACAATTCCCCACAACCCTCAGGGGAAGGGTTTTAAGTTATGCCCTGGGGGCATATAAGGTTTTATAGAAGGCGTTGTAGTAGAAACTTCAAAACAGGTTCATTCGATTGAAAATTCAAAGGGCTAGTGGCCTTTTTAATAGTCGAAAGTGGTTGGAGGGCAACTACCCCCCCCCCCCGCCCCTCATTCCCCCCCACCCAACCCAAGAAAATTTTGAGATAGCCATTTTGTTCAGCGTAGTTGATTTCGACATAGAAAATATGTTTTTGAGGAGGATGCTCCCCCAAAGTCCTCAGGGTAAGGGTTTTAAGTTATGCCCTGGGGACATATAAGGTTTTTAAAGAAGGCGTTTTCGTAGAAAACTTCAAAAAAAGCTCATTTGATTGGAAATTCAAAGGGCTAGTGCCCTTTTTAATAGTCGAAAGTGATTGGAGGGCAACTAGCCCCCCCCCCGCCCATTATTCCCCCAAACACTTCCACTCAAAATTTTGAGGTAGCCATTTCGTTCAGTATAGTTGATTTCCAAATTGAAAATATATTTTTGAGGAAGACGCTCCCCCATAACCCTCGGGGCAACGATTACAAGTTATGCCCGGGAGGCATATAAGGCTTTTATTGATCTTTTTTGTAGATACTTGAAAAAGGGCTCATTTGATTGGAAATTCAAAGGGCTAGTGCCTTTTTTAATAGTCGAAAGTGATTTGAGGGCAACTAAACCCCTTCTCATGCCCACCTTTTCCCCAAACACATCCAATCAAAATTTATAGATATCCATTTTATTCAACGTAGTTGAAAGTTTTGGAAATTAGGTCTTTAAGTATGGCAACCCCTCCCCCCACAACCCTCAGGGCAAGGGATGTAAGTAATGCCATGGGGGCATATGAAATTTTTTATTGAAAGCGTTGTCGTAGAAACTTCAAAAGGACTCATTCAATTGGAAATTGAAAGGGCTAGTGCTTTTTTTAATAGTTGAAAATGATTGTAAAGCGACTACGCCCTTCTCACGCCCACCACTTTCCCAAACACATCCAATCAAAATTTTGAGATATCAATTTTGTTCAACTTAGTTGAGAGTTCTGGAAATTAGGTCTTTTAGGATGATAACCCCCTCAGAGCCCTCAGTGCAAGGGTTATAAGTTATGCCCTGGGGCATATAAGGTTTATATAGAAAGTTGTTGTATAAATCATAGACAGCACGATCGCGCTGCCTAAGTAAACAACGGGACACTCGGGAACGAGACAAGAAATGGGGACTAAGTAAAGAGGAGAACACTCCCCCACAAACCTCAGGGCAAGGGTTTTAAGTTTTGCCCTGGGGGCATCTAAAAATGACGTTGGCGCAACGCGTTATTTATTAATTTTTTCATTTCGACCAGGTAACTATGTATTGAAGATGCCGTCACTAAAATTATGAAAAGGGACCATTGAAATTGACAGTCGAATGATTTATTCTCTACCTAATAGTTGAATGTGATTGAAAGGTAGTTAAAAGCCCTGATACGCCCACTATTTCCCGAAACACATTTAATCAAAATTTTGAGATAGCCATTTTGTTCAGCGTAGTTGATTTCCAGATAGAAATTATGTTTTTGAGGACAGTCCCCAACAGCCCATAGGGCAACGGTTGTAAGTTATGCTCTGGAGGCATATAAAGTTTTTTATAGAAGGCGTTGTCGTCGAAACTTCAAAAAAGGCTCATTCGATTTGAAATTCAAAAAGCTAGTGCCCTTTTTAATAGTCGAAAGTGATTAAAGGGCAACTAACCCGCCTCTTACGCCCTCCTTTTCCCCAAACACATCCAATCAAAATTTTGAGAGAGCCAGTTTGTTCAACAAAGTTGAAAGCTCTGGAATTAAGTCTTTGAGGATGAACCCTCCCCCCCCCCTTATATACACCCCAAAGTTATTATCTCAAACTTTGAGACAGCCATTTTATTGAACGTAGTTTTAAGTTCTGGAAATTAGGTCTTTGAGGATTACAACCTCCCCCCCTCCCCACAACCCTCAGGGCAAGGGTTGTAAATTATGCCCAGGGGTATATAAGGTTTTTGTAGGACGCGGTGTCATAGAAACTTCAAAAAGGGCTCATTCGATTGGAAATTGAAATGGCTAGTGCCCTTTTTAATAGTCAAAAGTGATTGGAAGGCAACTAACTCCACTTCCACGCCCACGTTTTCCGCAAACACATCCAATCAAAATTTTTAGGGAACGGATCTGTCTTATACAGTTCCTAATTCATTAAGTTATTCTTTGGAGTTGAAGGTTCCCCCACATTTTGGAGGGACAGTGTTATAAGTCAGGTCGTAGGGACAAATAGGTTTCCGTTTAAAAATTTGTCGTACAAACTAGAAGAAAAGTCCATCTAGTTGTAAATTCAAAAGGTTATTGCCCTTTTTAATAGTCGAAAGTGATTTGAGGGCAACTAACCCCCCTCTCACGCCCATCTTTTCTCCAAACACATCCAATAAATATTTTAGATAGCCATTTTATTCAACGTAGTGGAAAGTTTTGAAGATTTTGTATTTATAGATCGTAACCCCCCATAGCCCTCAGGGCTCGGGTTGTAATTTATGTCCTGGGGGAGTATAAGGTTTTTATAGAAAGCGTAGAAACTTCAAAAGGGCTCATTAAATTGGAAATTGAAAAAGCTAGTGCTTTTTTTAATAGTTGAAAGTGATTTGAGAGTGACTAACTCTCACGCCCACCACGCCCACCATTTTCCCAAACACGTCTAATCAAAATTTTGAGATGTCCATTTTTTTCGAAGTAGTTGAAATTTCTTCAAGTTAGGTCTTTTAGGATGATAACCCCCTCAGAGCCCTCAGTGCAAGGGTTGTAAGTTTTGCTGCGGGGGTATATAAAGCTTATAAAGCAAATTGTCGTAGAAATTTCAAAAAGGGCTCATTTGGTTGAAAATCAGAATTGTCCCTTTCGGAAGTTAAAAATAAGGGAGAGTAATTAACCCCCCTCTCTTCGCCCACCATTTTTCCGAAAACATTCGATCAAAGTTTAGAGATAGCCATTTTGTTCAACGTAGTTGACAGTTCTGGAAATTATGTATTTAAGGATGACAAACCCCCCCATAGCTCCAAGGGCAAAGGTTGTAAGTTCTGCCCTGGGGCCATATAAGGTTTTTATAGATAGAATTTTTGTTAAACTTCAAAAGAGGCTTATTCAATTCGAAATTGAGAGGGCTAGTGCCCTTTGTAATAGTCAAAAGTGATTGGAGGGTAACTAACCCCCCTCTCACGCCCGCCATTCCTCCAAACACATCCAGTCAAAAATTTCAGATAGCCATTTTGTTCAACGTAGTAAAAAGTTCCGGAAATTAGGTCTTTGAGAATGACACCCCCCCCAGCACTCAGGGCAAGGGTTCTAAGTTATGCCCTGGCGGCATATAAGATTTTTATTGAGAGTTATGTCGTAGAAACTTCAAAAGGGCTCATTTGATCGGAAATTGAAAAGGCTAGGGCCATTTTTAATAGTTAAAAGTGAATGGAGAGCGACTACCACCCCTCTCACACCCACCATGTCCCAAAAAACATCAAATAAAAATTTTCAAATAGTCATTTTGTTTAAAGTAGTTGAAAGTTCTGGAAATTCGGTCTTAGAGGATGACAGCTACCCTAACAGACCTTAGGGTAAGGGTTGTAGTTTATGCCCTTGGGGCATATAAGTAGTATCCATCTTTTGAATTTGGGTGAAGCTATAGCAATTTGAAATATCATATGGAATTTGGGTGAAGCTCTACACCTTTTCAAAGAGAGTCAGTACTCCCTTATCATATGGAATTTGGGTACTATTTCTACGACTTTATGTTCCTTTCCGTGCTATTCTACGACTCTATGTTCCTTCCGGTTTTTCTGGTAGGTAATTCTATTCTACAGGTCATTACACCTTTCAAAGAGATGGGTTTTCTATTGTGACATCGATTTTTTGGAAGTCAAACTCATGGATACATGTTTATTTTTTTTTTTAACTGGTATTTTTTCAATGAAGTCCATAGCACTTTGCAGAAACCAGTGAATGTAGGACTGAAAGTCCAATTTACATCTTAGTGTTAACTGGGCAACGACTTAAGGAACATTTGAAGGTGGAGAAAAAAAAGGGGTAATTAGGGATTGGATAATTTTAACAAAAAATGACCGAAAAGTGTTTTGGTTTGCACAGTGTTGTCAATTTTAAATAGTTTAGAAATAAAAAAATTAACAAGAAATGGCTGAAAAGCGTTTTGAGGGAGTTGAGTTGCACGAGGGTTCAGTTACATGCGGATTCAGTTACACGGGGATTAGTTAAATGGGGTCGAGTAGCACAGAGGTTCAGTTGTACAGGGTTTTGGTTATACAGGGGTTCAGTTACATGGGGGGTTCAGTTGTACGGGGTTTCGGTTATACAGGGGTTCAGTTACATGGAGGGTTCGGTTATTTTTTCTGATTTTGTGTGTTTTTGCAAGAAAATAACTGGTCTTTTAGCAAACTTAGCCATAGGTATCTGAATTGATAGGTGATTTGAATAAAAGGAATTCATATATTTTGTCGAAGAAATAGAAACCAACTTAATTTTAGAAAAGATATTCCATTTGAACAACTCTGATCTGATTGAATTGTTGCTGACAATGAGATTTAATCGCTGCTAAGCCTATTGTTATTGCGAAAAGGGATTACTCAATTTACTTCTTAGTTTTAAATGACAGGTTTACAAATACGATCATTTTGAAAAGCAGACAAAAAAAAAATTGGTTTGTAGCCTCATTTCTATACAGCAGGAGATAACGTAATTTACTTAGACAATGAATGACAGTTATTAGTGATTGATTGTATCAGTGTAGAAAAAAAAGGATTAAACTGATTAACAGTTAAGGTAACCCCAAAGGAGCTGTTAACTGAGGTAATTTGTTATAAATTTGAAAAATACCTAACGACGAATCGGAAACGTTTGATTAACATTTGCAAAAAAGGAGTAGTGGGATTTTTGCGAATTGGAGGAGATGGGGTGTTTATGCACTGTATAATAAACAAATGATGTTTTGGAGAGTTAGGGGTCGTGTATGTCTATTTAGGGTATGTGTGTCTCTTTGGGAGCATTTGAATATTTTGGTTACTAAAGTACTATATTTTGATCATGTTTTAGGATATTTGATTAGGATTAACTTAACTTCATTTCTCGAGTGTTGTCGGAGGTAACATGTAAGTACCTAATTTTGAGTTCACTGCAGGGGATTATCCACATGGAGAATTTTCCACGGGGAGGGAATTTTCCAGGAGGTGAATTGATACAAGTTTTATAGGAAATCATCCGTTCATATGTTTTTTCCAAACTTTTAAAAAAAAATTGCAAATTGAAAGAGGATTTTTGCACCAAACTTATGTTGATTTCTGCTCGTTTTGGGTTTTGATTCGATTATTTCCTACATTATGTACAGTGTCATGAAATTTAATTAAACAATTATAAAAGATTTTTCAACTAAATTAAGGAGCAAGCTTAAAAAATCATAACAGATTTTTCTTTAAAAAATTTGTAAAAAAAAACCCAACTTCACAATAAAGAGTAAGGAGTTAATGATGAGACAGACTTTTGATATTTTACATAATTAGATAAAAAAAAACGGGGGGGGGGGGGGGTTCAGTTTTAAAGGGTTTAAGTTATAAAGGGGTTAAATTGAATAGGTATCACTTGCACGAAGGTTAAGATGCATGGGGATTCACTTGCGTGGGGTTCAGTTACCCGGGGGTTTCGGTTATACAGGGGTTCAGTTACAAGGGGGTTCAGGTGCACGGGGGGTGAGTTAAATGGGGATTGAGTTCCACGAGAGTAGTGCTTTGTCATGGTTTAGCTTGTCACAGTTTTAAAAGAACTTTACGGGGATTGAGAGACTCAGTTGCCGGATTCCGTGTGGTTTTTCTTTATTCCAGTATTGTCTATAACTTAATTTACGTTGGTTAAACTTCCGATGGTTAAGAAAGCGTAACAGGTAATTAAAGTATGAGGAATGGGATGCTATAATTAGAATGATTTTAAGTTGAAAAATTGGGACGTAAAAATAACTCAGTTATTTGCTTGCGTGTATAGGAATTCCCATGTTATTTACTTGCTTGTATTTTGTGTTAAAATAAGTAGTTTTTATATCTTTTAAAAGAGCTTTAAGGGGTTTGAGAGACTCAGTTGCCTAATTCCGTGTGATTTTTCTTTACTTGATGGTCATTAAAAATGAATTTTTTTTGTATCTTTTAAAAGAGCTTTAAGGGGTTTGAGAGACTCAGTTGCCTAATTCCGTGTGATTTTTCTTTACTTGATGGTCATTAAAAACAAAATTTTTGTGTTAAATCAGTAGTTTTTGTATCTTTTAAAAGAGCTTTAAGGGGTTTGAGAGACGTACTGTATATTACACAAGGGATGTTTTGGAGCGTATTGTCAATTTAACGAGAAATGACTGAAAAGTGTTTTGAGGGAGATGGGGTGCATGGAGGGTTGAGTTGCATGAGAGTACAGTTAAAGGGGGTACAGTTCCCCGGGGGTTTCAATTATACAGGGGGTCAGTTACAAGGGGGTTCAGTTGCACGGGGGTAGAGTTAAATGGAGATTGAGTTCCACGAGAGTAGTGCTTTGTCATGGTTTAGCTTGTCACAGTTTTAAAAGAGCTTTACGGGGATTGAGAGACTCAGTTGCCGGATTCCGTGTGGTTTTTCTTTACTCGGTGGTCATTAAAAACGAAATTTTTGTGTTAAATAAGTAGTTTTTGTATCTTTTAAAAGAGCTTTACGGGGATGGAGAGACTCAGTTCTACCTTGTCACAGTTACATTTTCTTTATTTTGCAAAGTTCATTTTGAATTTCTTTCGTTGAAATGCAAGAGTTGGAATATTTCAGTAGTGTTTGGTTGTGGTTTACCTTGTCACAGTTACATTTTCTTGATTTTTCAAAGTTCATTTTGAATTTCTTTCGCTGAAATGCAAGAGTTGGAATATTTCAGTATTGTTTGGTTGTGGTTTACCTTGTCACAGTTACATATTCTTTATTTTTCAAAGTTCATAATTAATTTCTTATGTTGAAATTCAAGAGTTGTAATATTTCAGTAGGGTTTGCTTTTGGTTTACCTTGTCACAGTTACAGTTTCTTGATTTTTCAAAGTTCATTTTGAATTTCTTTCGCTGAAATGCAAGAGTTGGAATATTTCAGTAGTGTTTGGTTGTGGTTTACCTTGTCACAGTTGCATGGTCATGATTCTTGCACGTTCATTTTGAATTACTTTTGTTGAAATGCAATAGTTGGACATTTTCACTAGTGTTTGATTGCGGTTTACCTTGTCACGGTTACATTTTCTTGATTTTCCAAAGTTAATTTTGAATATCTTTCGTTGAAATGCAAGAGCTAGAATATTTCAGTAGTGTTTGGTTGTGGTTTACCTTGTCACAGTTACATTTTCTTGATTTTTCAAAGTTCATTTTGAATTTCTTTCGCTGAAATGCAAGAGTTGGAATATTTCAGTAGTGTTTGGTTTTTTTTTACCTTGCCACATTTACATTTTCTTTATTTTTATAATTTATTTATTTATATCTGTCTATGAAATTCTATTTTTTTTATTTTTAATTGTATCTTTTAAATTTTATATATTTTTAATTGTTAATTTTGAATTTCTTACATTGAAATGTAAGAGTTGGAATATTTCAGAAGCGTTTGGTTGTGGTTTAACATGTCTAATGTATATTTTTCTTGTATCGTCATACTTTATTTGAATTTATTTCTTTTAGTTAAAATAGATGGTCTAGTTAATAGGAGGTGGGTTGTGGTTTAACTAGTATCAATTTAAACTTAATGATATTTCAAATTTCTTTTTGAATTTAATTCATTGAAATGCAAGAGTTGGAATATTTCAGAAGCGATTGGTTGTTTATTCCATTGTCACAGTTTCATTCACTATATTTTTCAATGTTCATTTTGAATATTATTAGTTGAATAACTATATATTGAATAATTAAGTATATTTAGGTTGATTATCTAATAGGAAAAGTTAATTATTATATATTTTTAATTTCTAATTTTTATTTTATATATCTGAAATGCAAGAGTTGGAATATTTCAGTAGTGTTTGGTTGTGGTTTACCTTGTCACAGTTACATTTTCTTGATTTTTCAAAGTTCATTTTGAATTTCTTTCGTTGAAATGCAGGAGTTGGAATATTTCAGTAGTGTTTGGTTGTGGTTTACCTTGTCACAGTTACATTTTCTTGATTTTTCAAAGTTCATTTTGAATTTCTTTCGCTGAAATGCAAGAGTTGGAATATTTCAGTAGTGTTTGGTTGTTGTTTACCATGTCAAAGTTACTTTTTCATGATTGTTCCATCATCATTTTGAATTTCCATTGTTGAAATGCAAGAATTGGAATATTTCAGTAGTGTTTTGTTGTGTTTTACCATGTCACTGTTACATTTTCTTAATTTTTCATATATCATTTTTAATTTATTTCGCTGAACTGCAAGAGTTGTAGTATTTAAGTAGTGAGAGGACACGTTGGGATTTATCTCAGTTAATTGCTCTTTATTGTTTGAAGTTGATTTTTGAATTTCTTTCGTTGAAATGCAAAAGTTGGAACACTTAAGAATTAGTTTGCCGTTTAGCAAATTGTCACAGTAAAATTCTATAGTATTGTAAATTATCATTTTTAATTTATGTCGTTGAAATGCAAGAGTTGGAATATTTCAGTAGTGTTTGCTTGTGGTTTACCTTGTCACAGTTACATTTTCTTGATTTTTCAAAGTTCATTTTGAATCATTCAAGAATCGTGATTAAACACGTTTTTAAACTACATGCTGTTTGCATGCCTTTCCTTGGCACCTTTCCAAACGAGCGGGGATTCCCCGCTGGTTCCTACACATTGCAAAAAAGTGAGCAGTATGAAAACTCCACGTTTTCAACCAGACTGGATTTTTAGACAACACACCCACAGAGATGACACACACACATGAGAGACGAGACACGCACAGACACGACACACAAACAGAGTCATAGTGAGAGGATATCCAAAAAGTTAGGTTGATCTAGGTTCACTTAGAGTGGCGCGCCACTCTAAGTGACCTCTGTGCTACTCGACCCCATTTAACTAATCCCCGTGTAACTGAATCCGCATGTAACTGAACCCTCGTGCAACTCAACTCCCTCAAAACACTGTTCAGCCATTTCTTGCTAATTTTTTTATTTCTAAACTATTTAAAATTGACAAAACTGTGCAAACCAAAACAATTTTCGATCATTTCTTGTTAAAATTATCAAATCGCTAATGACCCCTTTTTTTTTCTCCACCTTCAAATGTTCCTTTAGTCATTGCCCAGTTAACACTAAGATGTAAATTGAGTAATCCTCCAGTCCTACATTCACGGGTTTCTGCAAAGTGCTATGGACTTCATTGAAAAAATACCAGTTTAAAAAAAAAAAAATAAATAAACATGTATCCATGATGTCACAAAAAATCAATGTCACAATAGAAAACCCGTCTCTTTGAAAGGTGTAATGACCCTGTAGAATAGAATTACCTACCAGAAAAACCGGAAGGAACATAAAGTCGTAGAATAGCACGGAAAGGAACATAAAGTCGTAGAAATAGTACCCAAATTCCATATGATAAGGGAGTACTGACTCTCTTTGAAAAGGTGTAGAGCTTCACCCAAATTCCATATGATATTTCAAATTGCTATAGCTTCACCCAAATTCAAAAGATGGATACTACTTACATCTTCAAATCTAAAAAAAAAAATTCAAAGGAACTTAAAAAATGTAATTAAGCAGACCGGTACAGTCAAATATCAGCAATCGATTGACACAAAATCGTCCCCTTGATTTCAAATATTGATACCGTTGGATTGCAGGGAAAAACAATTTTATTCTATTAGAAAAAAATTAGAAAATAAAAATATTCCATGCGGAAACATGATGATAATACAATAGAGGCCAATGAGGGATACCCTGCCTAAAATTCAGAAGCCCATCTCCAAGGTCGGAAAAATTATACATTGAAAATTAAAAAGTGGGAAAATAAAATTGAGAACTTTTGTATTTGGAACTCTTTTACCGCCCTTCTCACCTGCAGTATACAGTAAATGCACTAGAGTGTACCCCATTGATAAAGCGTTTCAGTTGTAACGCCTGGTTAATTTTTTAGCTGGCTTTCCATTTTTTTTTCTAGTGCTTTCCATAGACAATTTTGGAACTAGATTGACTGGTGAAAACGTGACTGGATTTATAAATCGACTTTCATTTGACGATTGATGCAGTTTTGATGGTCTTTGAAATCCAGCAAAGTTATCTGAAGACATACGTGGTTTAAAATCTCAGGATTTAAGATCAGCTGGAATAGTCTGGAATGTTTGGTACTTAATAATTATACGGAACACACTCAAGAAGTGAAGTTAGATTAATTCGAATGGAACATACCAAAATATGATGAAAATACAATAATCTAGTAACAAAATCCTGGGAACTACAGCAGAAAAAAAAATGAAAGCAGGCCGCCCAAAACGCATTATATTAAATACCCAACCTAACCAAAATACCAATTCTATATATATTAAATATTTAATTAAAATATACCTACAACGTAGTTTTTCCTCTGAGCTTAAGCTAATTATCTCCAAAGATAGATAGCTAAACCGGTTTTTGTCAGACCTTGCAGATCAAAGTTCTTGAATGTGTTCCCTATAATTAGCATGGGTACTTATGTCTTATAGCCACCACACTCAAGAAGTGAAGTAAGTCAAATCATAATGAAATATACGAAAATATGATTAAAATATAATAGTTTAGTGACAAAATTATGGAAACTGCAACAAAGAATTATGGAAGGGGGGCCGCCCAGACCGCGTTATATAAAAATACAACCTAACCTAACCAAAATACCAACTAAATATTTAATTAAAAAATAGCTGCAATGTAGTTTCCCACCGAGCCAAAACTAATACTGTCTGGTATAAACACTATGAAAACTGGTTATTCTCTCATGTTTGCGATACAAAATCTCGAGAGAACTTGAGTGTGGTGGCTTTAAGACACAAGTGCATCAGCAAGTACCCATTTCTTTTTAGAGTAGTCCTGCAGATAAAGTCCTTATCTTTTTTGGTTAAATCCATAATCTTTTGTTATTGTCTTCGAAATCCAGTAAAGTTATCTGGAGATTTACGTGGTTTAAAACTCTTTTGGCTAGATTGAAGTTGAAAGGTTCTAAGGACAGCCTGAAGAGTCTTTATTATTATTTTTTTCTTGAGATTGGTCTTGCAGATATAATCCTTAGTCGAAGGACCACTTGAAAGTGGTGAGCCGTTTTATGAGCCGTTATACTTATCCATGCGAAGTTTTACCGAATTTTATTGGTAATTATTTTTCTTATATTACTTTACAGTTGAAGATCATCCCTCTACATCTTGTTTGACCCATGTCCTTCTAAATTCGGTTATATTTCTAGAAGATTCAACATTCTAGAAAATTAGTTTTAGACCATTCTAGAAAACTGATTTTTCTTTTGAAAATAATTGCCTACCATACAGTCCAAGTAGAAAGTAATTAAAAATAAATTTTATGGAAATAAAAAATTCTCACCTTTGTGGCATATTTGAAATAAACTAGTCTCAAAATCTTTTCCAGACAAAGACCACAATAACCCCCTCGCGATCACAAGTTTTTAACATATTTCTTTACTTTCATTTGAATAAAACGTGTATTTCGTAGTGAATTTCTGTTCAATTTTAGCATCATATTAAATAAAAAAAACAAGTTTTTTAAACTGAAAGTAAGGAGTGACATTAAAACTTAAAACGAACAGGAAATATTCCGTATATGAAAGGGGCTGTCCCCTCCTCAACACCTCGCTCTTTACGCTAAAGTTTTTTATTGTGTAACAAAAATAGAGTTGTGAGAAAGTAAAATTTTAACGTAAAGAGCGAGGCGTTGAGGAGGGGACAGCCCCTTTCATATATGGAATAATTTCTGTTCGTTTTAAGTTTTAATGTCGCTCCTTACTTTCAGTTTAAAAAACTTGTTTTTTTTATTTAATTTCTGATCGTTTTTTAGTTAATGCAGCTTTTATTTTGGTTCACCGTCATTGAATAAGTAAACAAATTTTGAATTTGAATTTTATTTACGAACATTTTTATTAGTAATAAATATACGTAACTTACGAATTAACTTACGTAACGAACTTCTATACTCATATATTTTTAATACGTATATTAGGGGGTTCTCCCCCTAGTTAACACCTTGCTCTTTAATCAAAAGTTCCAATTTTGTTCCAATTCTTTAAAATGAGCCCTTAATCACAAAGGCCGTTAATTAGAATAAATAGCTCTTATGAAAGTGCTAAAAAATCTTTGGCTTAAAGAGCGAGGCATTGACTAGAAGGTGAGGCCAATCATATAGCTAATATTTTTTGTTCGTTTTAAGTTTTGATGTTGCTCCTTACTTTCAGTTGAAAAACTTGTTTTTTATATTTCATTTCTGATTGTTTTTAAATAATGATGGGAAATCCGGCCCCCCTCATGAAAACTTCCTTCTTGAAAAGATCCTCCTATATAACCCCCGACCCACCCCCACCCCCCCACTACGAGAAAAATTCCCCCTGAAAACGTCTGTATACTTCCCAATAACCAATACTATATGTTAACATTGGGTAAAGTTCATAACTTTCAGCCCTCCCCCTGGAGGCTTCGAGGGATTAAGTCATCCTAAAGGAAGTGGTTTGAATAATTTCAAACACTTTGAACAAAATGCCAATCTTAAAATTTTGCTTGGGTGACTTAGGGAAAAAAATGAGTGTTGGAGGGGGCCTTGTTGCCCTCTATTTTTTTGATCTCTTTATGAGTGCACTATAGCGTTTAATTTCTGTTCGAATGAGCCCTCCCACGATATTCTAGGACTATTGGGTCGATACGATCACCCATGGGAAAAAGATTAAAAAAAGAAAAAAAGAAAAACAAAAAAAAAACAAATAAACACGCATCCGTGATCTTTCTTCTAGCAAAAAATGCAAAATTCCACATTTTTGTAGATAATAGCTTGAGACCTCAACAGTAGGGTTCTCTGATACTCTGAATAAGATGGTGTGATTTTCATTAAGGTTATATAATTTTTAGGGGGTGTTTCCTTCTTTTATCGAAAATCAGGCAAATTTTCTTAGGCGCGTAACTTTTGATGGGTAGGACTAAACGTGATGAAACTTATATATTTGAAATCAGCATTAAAATCTAATTATTTTGATGTATCTATTTGTATCAAAATACCGTTTTCTAGAGTTTCGGTTACCACTGTGCCGGGTCGCTCCTTACTTACAGTTCGTTACCACGAACTGTTTGATACAGTGCTTCCTAAATACCAGGAATTTAAGTATTTATGAGGGGTGAAAGAGGCCGGAAAAAGCGCACGAGAGACATAAAGATGTTTACTGATTCAAAGCTATTGCTGCCAGAGCGATGGAGTCGGTCCACTTTACCACCGACAAGCAACTCCGACTCCAGACACTCTTAATATACCTTCTTCAACTGTGATTGAATGTACCTTCTTCAACTGCGACTTCAACTGTGACTATGACTCCTGAAACTTTAAACAAAATTCATCCGACTCCTAGAAGAACGACCTATGAAGTAAGAAGCAAGAAACATATATTTTTCAAAGAAGTAAGAACTATGACTCCAAGCCTGATTGTTACTATAGTAGTTTTCTATGATGCAAAAAATCCTATTCAATATAATTAGCCTACAAAATTAATTTGTTCATTATTTCCTCTTTTTATTAGTATTTATGAGTATTTGGCTTGATCCCCAGCCTTTATGTGTTTCCATAACTCTGACTCCAACTCCAAAGGGTCTTATCTTATTTATATTACTCCAAATCAATTCGCAAAAATTTACTAAAACTACGACTCCACAGCCTTGACTGCTGCACCTGTGAAAATAGCTACAAACATTAAAGTTACGTTTGACTTAGACAAATTTTTGAATGGAAGAAGAAGGAGAAGAAAACGCCTATCTGTGACTGTTCTTTTCAGGAAATCACATCGTTTTGTAGATAGATGACTGACATCACTGTTTTTGAATTCTCATATATGTTTGGAATTTGATTGTATAATTTTAACCAGGAATACAGCCTTTTTGTGACAAACTTCCCACCTTTTATAGAATTTTTCACATTTGCCTATGCTAACTAAGCTTTATTTTATTCCAGTGCTGTAAATACTTTATATATTTTTTCAGTCCAGTTACAGCGCATCTGACCTCTTTAAGAGACAAAAGAGCGTAGAAAAAGTAATTTTACAGGTTAAAAAAAAGAATACTTTAATTATTTTTTTGATCACAGTAGTTTTAAAAGGTTAGAAAGGCTTGACTTTATTTGCACTTAATCAATGGCAGACGCTGACATTCCGGCCAGACTAAAAAACTGCACCATCCATTTGCTTAGCTCAATAAAAAGACTGGAAAGAAAATCTTTAAAACTTAAAACGCTTAACCTATTTGGAATAAATATCAGAAGTATATTTTTTTATGTATATGTTGTTTTGGAAAGTTTTATGTTTAAGGGTCGAAAATCTGTATTTAGCCAATTGAAAAAGAATCCTGATTAGCTCTGATTATCTTTGAGTTGGTATCAAGCATTTCTATGTCTAAGTGGCGTCAATTCACGGAAATTATGGAAATGGGGTGGGGCAAAATGTCTTTCGAAATTTAGGGGGAAATTTAATTATTTCTTCCTTCTCTCTAATTGAAACCACAGCTACTGAATCTTTCAAAAAATCATATTTTTCTACAAAATAAACTCCTGAATTTTAGTTATAAAATTGTCAAGATAATTCAATTCATTTTGGATGAAATACATTTCCCTTTTACGTTTCAATACGTTTCCCCTTCTCTAATAATAATTCCTGGATCTTATTCGTTTATCTAAAGACAGGGTAAATTTATTCATTTCGCCATAAATAATACAAAATGATTAATATAAAAAGCTCCCTCTAAAATGCTTCATTGCTTGTAGTATAGGAAAATGCACAGACGTATTTCTTGATAAATTGTTCAACAGTTGGAATTGCAGTTAACTTAAAAAACATCAAACAGTTAATATGAAGAAAATATAATAAATCACACAGGGGGAAAGGGGAGAAAAGAAGAAGAAACGAAAATTAAAAGGAAACTGTAATAGCATCAGCAAAGAAGAAATAAAAAACAACAAAACAATCAAACTGAAATCAAAAGTAGGGAAGCCATAATGGCTCCCGCGACACCACTGCTGCCATATATATATATATATATATATATATATATATATATATATATATATATATATATATATATATATATATATATATATATATATATATATATATATATATATATATATATATATATATATATAATATATATATATATATATATATACATATATATAAATACATATATACATATATATATATATATATATATATATATATATATATATATATATATATATATATATATATATATATATATATATATATATATATATATATATATATATATATATATATATATATATATATATATATATATATATATATATATATATATATATATATGTGTATATATATATATATATATATATATATATATATATATATATATATATATATATATATATATATATATATATATATATATATTAAATTTGGGAAATAGAAGGAAGAAATAGAAATTTCTTCTTCTATTTCATTTTAGTTCTTAGTTTTTAGCAAGTCTCGTTTTACAGGTGCAATGAAAAACATTTGCCAATAAGCATGGCGAACTTAGAGGTATGGGTTTCACCAGGAATATCAGAAAGTCTTACAATAGATGGCTACGTTGATGACCTTGGACCCTTAGGTCCTGGTGGGAGGTAAGCAGTAATAGACACCATACCTTTTTGTGCTTTGATGCAGTATAATGAAATATGAAGTATACCACCTCGTATGTCTGGTTCTTAAAGAGTTAAGTAAAAAACAGGCTGCAAGAAATTAAAAAGTGACTGTAAGATTTAAAGTTAGCAGAAATTAAATATCGTGAAATTCAAACTTCAAATGAATAAAATTGCTATGAATCAAAATTGAAACTTAAAACAAACTTGTATTTCAATAAAAATTAGGTTAATTTAAAAAATATAAAATGTTCTAAAAGATGGTCGTTTTACTGCCCCTCGTATACCCCCAAAGGCTGGAATGTTATTTGCACTTAACTGAAAGAAACATGAATATATCTTTACAGGCTTATTTTAAATTAGGAATGACGAAATTAGTTGCAAACGAATTAGTTCCATTAAGTCATGAAGTCGAAACTTAGAATGAACAGAAAATAAGGTAAGCTTCGCCGCTCTCTTCAACCCTTCTAAAGGCTAGAGTGGCAACTGTGATTAATTGAAAACTAAAACTGAATAGATTGAACATTTTATGAGGCACAATTTCCAACATATCTGAAAGGAATAAATTTCAAAGGCAGAAAAAACACAACTGACAAAAATTAGTACCATGTTCGACTAGAAAAGCTAAACTGATTGTCAAAAATATACTAATACTGGAAACAGCTTTGCTCCTGAAATTTTGAGCTGTATTATTACGTTTTCAAAATTTACATTTATTTTCCATTTATTTTTAAAATAGAGGTATTGTTCAAGATTGTTTAGTTTTCATTGTAATATAGATAATATGCCTTTGCTAAGGAAAATTTGAGTAATATAAGGGAGGGGGTTATAAAACATATTGATGAAAAATAGAGTTGTATCAGGCCAACAAAATTAAGCTTATCGTCACAAATATAAAGATTTTGAAAGCATTTTTTTCCTGAAAGTTGAAGCAGTATTTTGAACTCTAGATGCTACTATATTATTTTGGAAAATTAGCACGGTTCAAAATATATTATGCTTTCTGTAAAGCGCAAATGGTACCTTAGCCTATCAGGTGATTTGCGGGTGAGGCAAGAACCCTCCCTAACTGATGCCTGATTAACAATGACTTGAAAGAGGTCTAATGATAATATTTCTAAACTTATTAAGTTACATTTTTTTTTATGTGATGGTAAAATTGATATTTTATTTTTTGCAGCACTTTTCATGGTTTCAGGATTATTTTGCAAAACCTCTCAAAGAAATTCTAAATTGTTCACTTGAAGAAATGTTTCATATGTTTGTAACTTCTTAAAAGAATAAAATCAAAACCTAGCAGTAACAACTTTAGATATTTAATTTATATCATCATATATGCTATATGATACACTCATCGTACACGCATTTACGCTACATGAACGTCCATTTTGTTATCGTATTCATCGATTATTGATTGCAAAATCTGTTTGCAATATCAAATAGCATAATTGAAAGAATTCCAAAAATCTGTCTCTTTTTTCAACCTTGTTGATGCACTACAATATCAGTCTATACTACTACCACAATAACTAATAATTCATTGCAGTACATGGCCTGCTGAGGGCAACACAATTGCAGGCCTAAGCGCTGCTCCTCCATCCTAATGTTTTCGTATCTTCTCTTTTTATCCACTGTCATCAAGTTCCAGTTCCTTTTGAACCCTCTCTTATAATTCTTTCTGATCCCATTTGATGACAGTCTACTTTTTGTACTACCCCAGATGGCTGGCCACAAAGGACTATGTTTGGCAATCGGTTATCCTCCTTTTGTAAATATGGCCTAGCCATCTCAACCTTTATTTCAAGAAAGTGGGATGGAACCAGAATCTCCGTGCAGGCTATTGGCTTACACAGGGTTAGTCAAACAAGTACCTAAGGCTGTCTTTAGACGATTCCTCTGAAAAATATCTACCATATCTTCCTTAAACTTTGCAAGTGTCCATGTCTCCGAACCATATTTCACCAATGTTGTTACCGTGACTTCTAATATCCGATTATCCATGTTAGCCCTATCTATCGAATTAATCCTGTTCTTAAAAAAATTAAATACAAATACCCCCCCCCACGTTTTGGTTGAGAAAACATTTAATAAACCCTCCTCTGCCTTACAAACACAAACTGCCCACGTTTTGAAACCATACTTGACCCCTTTCATCACTCTAGCTTCCAATATTCTAGTCTTCCTTTTTTAACTTGGAACTTTTTTCAACTGTGAAAAAACACCTTGGGCCTTGGCTTATATACCCTATTTGAGGGAAGGCGGAATTGAAGGGGATGAGCTAAAAGTTATCCATAAAATTGGTAGGTGTTAACCTGGGTGGTCAGGTTCTAACATATTTTCCACATAGTTTATCAAAAGAATATCATTTATGAAAAGACTTCAAACGATCATTAGGGGATAACAAGATTCTTTATTATATTAATAGAAAATACATTTCTTATAGAATACATGTACAGGAAATTATAAAAATTATGACCCTGTGTCTGTTTTCAGTTACAGTTAAGAGTTAAGCTGGTTAATTTTCCCCAGGGCAATCACTGTGTATTCACTTTACACAATAGAATAATATTATTCGAATAATTCGGGATTGTGTGTGTGTATATGTATGTGTTCGTTAGAACATCGAATTGTAACTTAAAAAGCACATTTTTGAAATGGTCAGCTTTTAGAACTTCACCTTTTTTTACTCAACACTTTACTCGGACAATCATTTCGGGGGGGAACGAGGGGAGGGGAGAGGGGGTCAACTCCCCTAGATACGGCCTTTGTTTCAAATTTGTACTTCCCTTCCGTAAGAAAAGCTTCGATGACATCACTACAATGAGCACTATGCCACCATGCGACCATTGCGTCCATGCCATTATTTTTGTCTGAAATCCGGTCGTAGAACTTTTTTTTTTTAACTCAAACGTCGAATTGTAAACTTTGCTCCAAACATATTCTACTAAGGCATCCTCGGCATCTCTCGAGTAGACCCTTCTCTACTAGGGCATATAAAAAGTTTTGTGATAAGATAATATAAGATTTTAAAAATTCAACACTTCTTTTTTTCTAGGTCAATAGATTCCAAACACTGATTTTATTGAGGGCTTCAACCTTATTTCAAGTTCATTTTTTCCAGAATTTTGGCTTTGTTTTAACCATCTGAAGTTGCTTTCAGCTTTGTAATAGAGCCCTCCCAATTTATTCATTTCATAATTTCTAAATATGATAGGTTCAGAAAATGAGCATTTGAAAACGGTGAGTAGTAAGGCAATGCTCTGTCCCGGTCCTACATTCAATCCTACATTCAATCCTACAAGAATATGCTCAAAAGTGTGCACAGTCCCAATCCTACATTCACGTCTACATGAATATGTGTGCACTTTAACCGGTATATTGGCCTGTCAGGGCCAGTCACCTATTACTATGAACGATACATGATACAGAT